>NW_012117376.1:9914185-9965348 GCF_000951035.1 Colobus angolensis palliatus
CAAAGGTCTATTTATTGCTGTATCCCCAGTTCCTAGTATAGTGCCTGGCACATAGTAGATGCTCAATAAATGTATGTGGAGCAAATCAGTGAAGGAGGGCATTACCAGTCCATCTCATAGACATGGAAACTGAGGTTCAGAGAGGCAATTTGTTCAACAGTGACCAAGGGACAGAGACAGGATTAGAACCTAGGAACTGTCAAAGTATCAAACCCCAGTTTGTTCCACTGTATATTAGGTTTACTCAAACTGAATAGTGAAGTGTGAGCTCATCGCTGGGGCCCTGGAGGCCATCCACACTCATCTTCACTGCTTATTCTAAGTCTCAATTTTCCCATCTGTACAATGGGTTCAATGATAGTGTATCAGGTGTGAAGTCATAAAATTGATGCATAAGAAATGTAACTTTCTTTTTTATCACTGACTGGATTTCTACTTTGAGCCCCCATTTCATTGAGTGTAGCAGAAACATACTCTTAGTCATTTGGGGACCTCCTACCTGGGGATTATGTCTAAGTTGGGGAGATTGGGCAGAGGAGCTTTTGAAGTGGCAGGCGCTGTGGTTGGAGCCACGTCCTCAGGGTTGTCTGGCCCCCGTTGAGATGCTACCCCTCCTTTGTGGCTGGCACTCAGAGTCACAGCTACACTGACTTTTGTTCCATCCCAAATCTGTCCAACTCCAGCTCTCAGCTCCTCCCAGGTGCACAGAGTTTTTTCTGGACCTGGGTGTGTGCTCCAAGTCCAGCCCCAGCACTTAGCAAATGTGACCTTAGCAATTCTCCTAACCTCAGTTTTCTTATCTATAAGATGGGGATAATAATTGCACCTGCTTCACAGGGTTGCTCATCAGAGTAAAGAAGTTAATCCACAGTGAATGCTTAAAACAGCAGCAGGTACATGATCGCTGCTCTGTAAATGTGATTTTAGCTATTACTGTGACCTGTCCTATTCTGGGGACACTCAGCTCAGGACGGGGCAGAGGCCAGATGGGGCCCTTGCTCTCAGGTCACTTCTACACCTGCTAACAAATGAGGACATCCATTTAACTCATGAGGACAGACATGGCCACCAGGCTGGGGACTGTCCTGGTGATGAGACAGCCCATGGGGTTGTGCACACATGCAGGGCTGCAGGGGCCATAGCAGGGCCTCAGCCCAGCCACATCTAGGAAACATCGGCCCACAAGCCCCTCATCTGTAGCTAAGTCTGTGACAGCTTTCACCCTGGGGACCACCTCCAGGTGCTCTCTACCACCCCGCCCAGCCTGCGGTGCTGGAGGAGGGTTTCTTCCGTACTAGCCTGACCACGTCCCTTCCCTGCTCCCATCCCCTTCCCGTGTCCCCCGTCACCTGCAGGGTCCCAATCAGAAACCTTAGTGTGGCCTTCAGGGCTCCCCACAACCAGGTTCCAACCTGCTTTCCCATCTTGTCTCCTGCCATTCTTTGCCCAGCATCCACTTCCTGTGGCTCCACTGCTTACTCCTTCCAAATTCCACACCTGTGTTGCTTTCCTGCCTGGACTGGGGTTCTCTCTTCCAGCTGTGCCACTTAATATGTAGTCTCTCCTGGCCAGGAGCAGTGGCTCATTCCTGTAATCCCAGCACTTTGGGAGGCCGAGGCACAGGCGGATCACCTGAGGTCGGGAGTTCGAGACCAGCCTGACCAACATGGAGAAATCCCGTCTCTACTAAAAACACAAAAATTAGCTGAGTGGTGGTGCATGCCTGTAATCCCAGCTACTTGGGAGGCTGAGGCAGGAAAATTGCTTGAACCCAGGAGACGGAGGTTGCGGTGAGCCGAGATTGCGCCATTGCACTCCAGCCTGGGCAACAAGAGTGAAACTTTGTCTCAAAAAAAAAGAAAAAAAATGTGGTCTCTCCTTGGAGCCCAGCAGTGTGGCTGAGCCCCAGGCCTGGGCAGGCTCAGCAGTGGGAGGAACAAAGACAAGGGTGAGGCAGAACCCCCCGAGAAAGATGCTTGGGGACAGTTGCAGCAACAGGCAAGAGGAGAAGCAGGCATGGAGTTGGACTGGTGGTCTGTGCTTGGGGGCTGCTGTTCGAAAGGCAGGAAGGCTATAGAGTTAAAAGCTCCAAGCCAGACCCACTAGGTTTGAGTAGTGCTGCTACTTTCTAGCTGGTGACCCCAGGTAAGTTGCTAAACCTCTCTGAATCTGTTTTCTCCTTCGTAAAAGAAGGTAAGAATAGTTGCTACCTCACAAGATTATTATCAGGAAGAAGGTAAGAATAGTTGCTACCTCACAAGATTATTATCAGGACAGAATCAGACGATATTTGTTTAGTGCCTAGACTGTGCCTGGCATACAGTAAGTGCTCAGAAGATATGAGCTCTTCAGCTTGGGCAACATGGCAAAACCCCATCTCTACAAAATTGCAAAAATTAGCCAGGCGTGGTGGCGTGCACCTATAGTCCCAGCTACTTGGGAGGCTGAGGTGGGAGAATCACTTGAGCCCGGAAGGTGGAGGCTGCAGTGAGCTGGGGTTACACCACTGCACTCCAATCTGGGTGACAGAGTGAGACCCTGACTCAAAAAAAAAAAGGCTCTTATTATTAGTGCAGCCTTTGGGAGGTTGGGGGCACAAGTCAGGATTTCAGACCCAGAGGGCTGGGCACCAGGCAGACCGTCAAAGCTGGGGCTGGTTGCTGGGGTGGGAGATTCAAAGTGAGAATAACAGCATCTACTGTCTGATGACTTTCTGTGAGTTTGACTCAGGGCTGGGCAGTTTAGATGAATTACTTGTATGATCTGCACCCCAACCCACAACAGTGTTGTGGGTCTAATTATGTCCCCCAGAAAAACAGGCTCACGTTCTAACCCCTGTACCTGTGAATGTGACCTGATTTGGAAATAGGGTCTTTGCAGATGTAATCAAGTCAAAATGAAGTCACAGTGGATTGGAGTGGGCCCTAATCCACTGACCCATGTCCTTGTAAGAAGAGGGACATTTGGATGCACACCGACACAGAGGGAAGACAAAGACGGGGGCAGAGATGCGAGTTATGCCGCCACAAACCAAGGAACATCAGGGATCTCTGGCCACCACCAGAAGCTAGGAGAGAAACATGGGCCTCATTTTCCCCCAGAGCCAACCCTGCCAAAATTCTTGTTTTCAGACTTTTGGCCCCAGAACTACGAGAGATTGAATATCTGTTGTCTTAAGCCAACAAGTGTGTGGCAGTTTGTTTATGGCAGCACTAAGGAACTAACATGACCTCCGTTTCATAGATGAGGAAACAGAAGCTCAGAGAGGTTAAGTCACCAGCTTAAGGCACACAGTCGGCAAGTACCAAGGTCAGGATGTGCACCTGGGGAGGCAAAGCCTCTGCTCCTAGCCAGCGGCATGTCAGACTGGCTACCTTGAGTCAGGGTTGTTTGTGCCCAGGTTTTGCAGAGTGGATCTGGTTGGTCTCTGTGTCCCCAGGGACAAGTGCCACGAAGCTGGATGGTGTGTGCATGTTAAAGAAGGAGACCCCAAGCCTCCTTCTTCAGGGCACCAGCCGGAGAGGCGACAGTGCCCAAGGATCACATCCTAGGTCATCAGGGCACCGAACAGTCAAGCTCCAGGCTCTGACAGTGTCTCGGGGGCGCAGACTGAGAGTCCACTGGGTGCCGAGGGCACCAGATGAAGCTGGCCCATGTTTTCAGAAAACTCAGGTTCTAATCCCAGCCTTACTTCTCACCAGCCGTGTGACCTACTACCTGGGGCAAGTCACCTCACCTCCTTGGGCCACAGTTTCCTCATCTGGAAAATGGGCATGAGACTCTCAGGGATGAGATGAGGGCAAGGTCAGAAAGCACTTTGGGAGCAGCTGAGCTGGAGACAAAGGGCGATTGTTGCTGGTGCTTCTCTCACCCACACAGGGCCGCCCGCCCCAGGAGATGACGCAGGGAACGTTGCCCCAGCAACAAGTTTCCTCCAGTACAGAGGGGAGCTGCCGGGAGGGGAGGGAGGGGCTGGATGTAGTGGCCCGGATTCCCTCTGGGAAACAGGAAGTCCCTGCTGCCCAGGTCACTGCCCCGGCTGCAGGAAACCGGCTGACTCTGTCTGCTCCTGTTCCCCCTCCCAGCCTAGGAAGGGACTCACTGTCCTGTCACAGCCAGGCTCAGCTTCTAAAGGCAACTCTCAGACCTGCGGGGCCCCGAGAGGGGAGGGCACCTGCCTCAGGTCACCCAGCACACAGAGGCATGCAGAAACAAGACTCAGGACTCGTGGACTCTTAGAGCTTAGCATAACAGCGTCATTGATGGCTTTTGTCTTTGCCTTCCTGTTAGACTCTGCTGAACACCCTACAAGTAACAGCCCGTTCAGTCCTTAGAACCTGTGGGGCAGCTCCCCGATTACCCTTATTTTACAGATGAGGAAGCTGAGCCACAGGTTTGTCCAATAACCACCCCAGGTCACATAGCTGGTAGGTAGCAGCATCAGGATTTGCACCAGCCAGTCAGAGCTGGATAAAGTCCCATAGCATCTGGCCCAATTCTCCCATTTTTGAAATGGGGAAATTGAGGCTAGAGAGGGAAGGGACATGCTTCAAACCACACAACAGGTTAATGGCAGGCGGGGGCTGGTCTCAGGTTCCCTGGGGTGGACCCAGTTGGCACCCTCTTCATTTTTACTCACAGAGCCCAGACTTTCTTCATGGTGGCAAGGCACCCAGATTACAAAACCAAAACTGTTTTTTTCCCCCTTCTCCCTGGTATATTAGGATGCCACACGACACATTCTAGCCCATGAAATCTGAGCAGATTCACTGGGTGGGTCTTCAGGAAAGTCTGGAGGCCACCCAGCTGATATTATAGACTTTTGGCTCCTTGCCAGTCCCCTTGGTCCTGCCCAGAACACAGGCAAGACGCTGGCGCCAGAGCAGCCACTTTGTGGTCCTGAGGCCACGAATCTGAGGAGGAAGCCGTGAAACTGAAGAGCAAGCCACAGGTGGAAGATGGTTGAGTGGAGCGAGGAGGATACCCGATGGCTTTGGGGTACGCTTCTCCCAGCCCAGGGTCTGCCTTCTCCTGGACTTCTTGTTAGGGGAGAACATCCCTCTTTGATTCAAAGCTCAGGTTTTTTTGTTTGTTTTTAATTTTGTTGCTTGTAGCTGATGTAGTTTTTACTTATTTGTGTCTAGACTGTCTGAGTCTTAAATTTAAATCAAGTTGGCGTTGCAAGAACCCTGAGGAAATATCTAGTTGATTTTTAAATTCTGTGCATCTGTGCTTTAGGGGAGCTGTAAAGCCAAAACCACTGATTCAAATTACACAGATGTGTATGTCTACCTCTCAATTTTCCAGGCATTACAGGAGGACCCCATCTCCTTGCTTACCAAAGAGAAGCTCTGTTTTTCTGCTGCTAAAAAATGTCTAAAAGCCACATCCGGTCAAACCATTACGGAGAAGGTGAGAAAACTGAGGCTCAGAGAGACCATAGTGGACAGAAGCTGAGGACAGCAGGATGGGGTAAAGATGCCCCATAGCACCTGGTGTGAAGCAAGGGGCTGGCAGGCAGTAGGATTCCATCTCAGGTGGCAGCCAGCCCCATGAACACAGGTGCAGACACGGAGTGCCTCTGAGGTGCCTGGATAGAAGAATTCACTGTGACTGTTAGAGGAAAGCGGTCTGACCCAGACCCCAAGACAGGGTTCTTGGATCTCGCAGAAGAAAGAATTCAGGACAAGTCCCTACAGTAAAGTGAAAGCAAGTTTATTAGGAAAGTAAAGGAATAAAGAATGGCCACTCCATAGGCAGAGCCGCAGGAGGGCTGCTGGTTGCCCATTTTTATGGTTATTTCTTGATTATATGCTAAACAAGAGGTGGATTATTCATATCTCCCCTTTTTAGACCATGCAGGGTAACTTCCTGACATTGCCATGGCATTTGTAAACTGTCATGGAGCTGGTGGGAGTGTAGCAGTCAGCGAGAATGACCAGAGGTCACTCTCGTCACCGTCTTGGTTTTGGTGGGATTTAGCCAGCTTCTTTACTGCAACCTGTTCAATCAGCGAGGTCTTTATGACCTGTATCTTGTGCTGAACTCCTGTCTCATCCTGTGACTTAGAATGCCTTCACTGTCTGGGAATGCAGCCCAGTAGGTCTCAGGCTCGTTTTGCCCAGTCTCTATTCAAGATAGAGTTGCTGTGGTTCAAACGCCTTTGACATGACTGGCACGGAACACGGAGCAGCGAAGTAACACGCAGGAGCAGTGGGAACATGGGCTGAGACATCCCTGTCACTGCATTCTAGACTCCGGGCTCAATGATGGGAGTGCACTGGTGAGCAAGACAGGCTCCATCGCTGCTTCACAGAGTTCTGGAAAGTGCTCAGACGCAGGGTGCTCCACAGAGGAATGGCCTGCACCCCCTTCCCTAGTGGAGACGTCATGGGAAGAGGCTTTGACCAGGCATCAGGGACATGTCTTCTCATTCCTGCTTAGCCACTGGCCTGAGCCCCATCTTTGCCCTCTCTGGGCCTCCAACGTGGCTGGGGGAAGAGGATGGGTGAGATTCTTTCCAAGGTCTCTTTGTGTGCTGACATCCAGAGAGTCTGGTGTAACAGGAATGATAGATATTTTTAATGTACCTATGTGTTTCTGAACTGCTTTTATGCCACTCTTTTCCTTTTCAGCCAGAGGCATCCAGGGTCTTATAGAGCAATAGGATTGGGGATCAGGAGTACAAAAGGAAAGAATTGATGTTCAGCTTTTGATGGAATAGGATCCTGCAGTCTTTAGCCAGATAATGGTCTTGAAAGCCAGGCTTTGTTGAGAGAGGGGAAAGGCTTTCTAAGTCCCCAAAGCCCTCTTTGCATATCAAGAGCCCAGTCTGGCAGACTCTGAGATCACAGGAGGAGTGTGGAAAGGATGAAGGAGATGGAGAGGGACATTCTCACCAGACAAGACGAGCAAACGGAAGGTCGGAGGGTCTGCCAGCACGGGGTGGGGAGACAAGGATTCTGGTGAAGAGGGACCAGGGTGAGGACACGTGTGGGTCCCAAGGAGAGCCCTGAGGGCCCTCCCTCCTGGGCATCAGCCCCTGGTGGGGATGAGATCACAGATACTAGAAATCCTAGACAGAGTCCTAGAACATCCACTTTACCACTTATCCAACTTGGGGAAGGAGGCAGGATTGTGGGGGTGGAAACACAAGGTGGGTAGAAAGAGGGAACTGGTTAGGTGAGTTTGACTGGGCACTGGGGGAGTCCTCATGACCTGTGCTGGGTGCACAGGAGGCCCAGAACTCCAGCATGCGCCTGAGATCAAGAGGCCAGCAGAGCAGGGCACTTTGTGGCCAATAGGGAAGGGGGGCTTCCTGGGCCACAGCAGGAGAGGGTGACTCAGGACCAGGTTGGTGAAACCCATTCTGTGGCTGATGGAGCCAGTGGGGACTGTGGCCAGTGCTGAGAGGAGCAGGAAGAGGGGCCTTGAATGGGTGCCTTCGTGGACCAGGTGTGTAACACAGCGGCAGGAAACCCCACCCACTGCTCCCAGGATACTCCCAGCTTCCTCCACTTGCCTCTTTCCTGGCTGCCATATTTGGACCTTGAGAACTTGTGGGAAGGTTTCAGAAGAAGAGTGTAGCTACTCATATACCCTTGACTGAAGAACGGTCCTCCTCTATCGAGGATGGTTGTCCTCTTAGACTGAGTGTGCAGCTTTGGAAGGAATGCACAAGGGCGGTGAGGGAGGAAGGGGACACCTGCCTAGCCAGCCAGATCAACCCTATCAACCCTGCCATCAATAGGATGACAGATGTCACTGCCAGATCACCCTCACATTTAGGCTGCCATATCTGGAGGAGAAACAGGAAGGGGGGAGAAATCTTGAAACATTGAACATTCACCCAAGGCAGTGGTGTAAACACCAGAGAGAGCATACTAAACCGGAGGGAACAAAGCCCTACTCAACTGGTGATAAACTTGCCAATTAAAAGTCCCCTTTTCAGCCAGGCATGGTGGCTCACGCCTGTAATCCCAGCAATTGGGGAGGCTGAGGCGGGTGGATCATGAAGTCAGGAGTTCAAGACCAGCTTGGCCAACATGGAAACCCTGTCTCTACTAAAAGTAAAAAAATTAGCCAGGTGTGGTGGCACATGCCTGTAATCCCAGCTACTTGGGAGCCTGAAGCAGGAGAATCATTGGAACCTGGGAGGCGGAGCTTGCAGTGAGCCAAAATCACATCACTGCACTCCAGCCTAGGCGACGGAGCAAGACTCTGTCTCAAAAAAAAATAAAATAAAATAAAATAAAAAGAAGAGTCCCCTCTTCTACCCCTATTCCCCATCAGTGGGATGGAGGTTGGAGCGAGAGATTAGGTCACGTGTAAGAAGTAGAAGAGAGCTACATTTGCTTTCCCTTTGTGTGTCTGGATCCTAGTGTGTAATTCCAAGCTCCCTATATACCGGGAGAAGCGTATGCTCATCTTCACCTTTGTCCTTTCCTCTTCTTTGGTCAGGTTTTGTTTTGCTAGTTATGTGGGTAGAGGCTGGCAGTAGGGGGAGGAAGCACTCAGGTGCTATCTGCCTGGTCTGTTAGGAAGCATTGTCATATGTGATGTCTTATTTGATTGCATTAAGGATAATCACTCCTACTTGGGGCAACTGAATCTCAGAGAGGGTGAGCACTTTGTCCAAGGTCACACAGCAAGTTGGTGACAGAGCTGGGATTTGAAATTGGATCCTCGATTCCAAAAGTCATGTGCTTCTCTCTCACGCAGGCACTCTGGGGAGCTTTATGACCATGTGATTGATGACGGTGGTGACAAGGGCACGATCTACTTGGGAACCCTCCCAGCATGTGACAGGAGGCATCTACAGTGATTAGTCAGGGGCCGCGTGGGGGCTGCCTGCTGGCTTCTGGTGTGTCACAGCAGTGGCTTCTGAGCCATTATTCTTTCTGCACTATGTGAGGAGGCCAAGATGGAAAGCTTCAAATACACCTGGCAAAATGATGTGCAAGAAAGGATCATGCATCTCATGCCAATTACGATGTTGGAAGAGAATAGAGTCTAATTGTCCTACAATTACCTTTATTTATCAAACTCAGAGTGAAGTGTGATTATGAAGTGTCGCATGAGAGCTATCTGGGGTTGGAGGTGGTCTGTGCTCCGACAGGTATCCCAGCCACCATGAGAGGAGAGAGACCTGCTTATGGGGCTATCTGAGGAGCGGGGATAGGGTCTTGGGCTGGCTTGCAGTCTGTCACACCCCCTTCCTCGGTGGCATGGAAAGCTAACTCAGTGTGCGCCCACCGTGTGCTTGACGCAGTGCTGAGACTTTTCACAAAAGCGGTGGAGTTCCTTTTATGGATCACAAATGAGATACCATTTAATCCTCCAAATAAGGCTTGACCAAGGTGTCACTGGAAATCTTCCTAGGGCCCTCTGGGTAGATCAAGTGACTCTCTGTACCCCACTCCCCAGCCATTGGTGGGATCTTTCCTGTCCTGAGGGTTGAACTGTCCAAAACTGTCTTTGTTTGAACTGAGATTTCTGCAAAGGCCAAGACAATTTTTGACTCATGTTAGTATCCCCAGTAGTTGGTATCCCCTGGGACAGAATCTCTAGTAGAGTCTTTATAAATGTTTGTTGAATCAGTGAGTGACAGATAAGGAAACTAAGGCTCATGAGAGGTTCAGTAACTTGCCCAAGAACAGACAGTTAATCATTCTTAGAGCTGAGAATCAATCTGTTTGAGAGCTTCATACTAATGAGGGGAGAGAGTTCAAGGGCTTTGAAAAGTATACAGGACCAAGGATAAGCTAAAGGCATTGTCACCACCACTGCACAGTCACATGTCCACAATAAAGAGAGGACCACTGGGATGCATCAGAATACACATTCAATGAATGAAAGAATGAATGGAGCACAATTTTATACGCTGCAGAGATCCACGAGATATGATCTCTTATGTCAAGGAATGCTCAGGTTAGTTGGGGAGACCGATCCAGAAGACAGTGTGACACGTGCAGTAAATGCTAGGCTTCAGAGTCCTGTGTATGGCCCTGACCTGGGTGGGAATCCAGAAGATTTTCTTGGCACACTTGACACTTAGGGTGAGTCTTAACAGATGAGGGACAAGGCAGGGAGGAATAAATAAGCCGGGGAAAACAACCTATGCAGGGGCCTGTGGGGAGGGGAGGCTTGGTGCAGCAGGTGCCGTGGGTAGTGCAGCAGTCGGATCCACAAGTGAGTGTGAGGAAAGGAGAGGAACAAGAGGACAGATCATGAACGTCTTGAGGGAAAAGAATGGAGGAGGTAATAGGGCATGGTGGTGATCTCAGGCATTAGGGAATATCCCAAGGAGAAGCAGAATTGGACTTGGAGAGCTGGAATCATTTGTCTCTGTCCAAGAGGGCACTGGAAGCTGCAGGACGTGAGGTTGCAACCCTGGGCTGGCCCGGGGCCAGCCTGCTAAGCCAGCTGTCCACTCTGTCAGCTCTCAACCTGCAAGTTCTTAAGGTTCCCATTTGCTGATCTGCCCTGCCATATCCAGTGGCACAAGAAAGCAGGAAGCAATTGAGGTTTGCTCAGTTTCCTCTAGTCCTTCCGCGAGCCCTGTGGCTGGCTCCAAGAAACAATACCTCAAGACAGCGTTTTGCAGCAGAATGACTGGAGGGGGCAGAGGTCATGTCTCCTTTGCATTTGTATGTAGGCTGCTGACTGGCCACAGCCCATGCTTGCCCAACTGTGGCTGAGCTGACTAAAGGAACTCAGGAGGACTTAGCATTTATTGAGGACATACTGGGGGCTTCACATCGTGCTGGGTGCTTGGATCTTTATAGCGGACCCGCTAATGGAACTCTGTTCTTCTTTTGTAGATGAGAAGGCTGCTCAGGTGGGTTAGGGGGCTGCCCATGGACAGGGAGCTCATGAGAGGCAGGGCAAGGATTTGGATTCAAGACCATCTGAGTGCACTGTGCCAGGCTGTCTTACCTGATCTTCTTTACAGACCAAACATTTCTCTGGCAGGGCAAGGCCCTGCACGAGAGTCAGGGGGGCACAAGACTTTCCAGATGACAGGCACTGAAGGCAGGTATCAGCCTTGACAGGTGGGCCCAGGGCACATGAAGTAGGTAGGCAGCATGGGTGTTGGAGGAAAGTACTGGAAAAGTTCAGTTGTCCTCAGCCAGTTCTGACCTTGAAAACCTTGGAGTTCAAGGAAGACAATAACACTACTCAGAGGAAGACAATAATGCTATTGTTAGTCCTTTACATTTTGTATATGTGGAGATATATATATATGTGTGTGTGTGTGTGTGTATATATATATATATTCACCCCCAATCATCTACCCTCACATCTCCCACAAATATCCATCCACCCATCCATCCATCCACCCAACCATCCATTCATCCATTCATCCATCCATCCACACATCCAATCCCCTCAAGAATCCACCCATCCACCCACTCATCCATCTACCCATCCATCCATCCACCCAGCCATCCACCCACCCATCCATTCCCTATCCATCCACCCATCCACCCACCCACACATCCAGCCACTCATCCGTTCATCCACTCATCCATCTACCCATCCATCCATCCACCCACCTATCCACCCATCCATTCCCTATCCATCCACCCATCCACCCATCCATCCACCCACCCATCCATCAACCCACCCATTCATCTACCCATCCACCCATCTACCCACCAACCCATCCATTTATCCATCCACCCACACATCCTCCCATCCATCCCTTTGTTCATCCAGATGCCCACCCACACACATTGGTTAATTCAGTGGTTCGATGACAAACTTCAAGGACCCAGTCTCTTTCTGCATTTTTGCTGTGTGGTCCTGAGAATATCAGGCTTTTTTCTTCTCTCTCATCTCCTCATGGTTGCAAGATGGCTGCACCGTCTCTATGTATGTTATCCTCACACATTAGTGTTCAAAGGCAGAAGAAGGAACGTCTCCTGTTTGTGTTCCTCTAATGAGGAAAATATTCCCAGAGGGTCCCCAGTAGACTTCCCCTCATATCTCCTGGGCCAGAATTGCATCCCATGACGATTCCTAAACAACTCTCTGGCAAGGGAAAAGAGATCATCCCGATGGCCTTAAACTAAACGAGATATATTGCCTGTGGAGGGGGCACAGGCTTCTCCTAACCTGCAAGAGACTTGAATAAAATTGGGATTCATTTAGCAACGCAGAAGGCAGAGGAAGAAGGGAGTGGCTGTTGAGTAGGCAAATGTGCCAGCCACTCCTTCCATCTTCCATTCACTCATCATCCACACAGCGATTCATCCATCCATGCAGCCCTCATTTATCCATCCATGCATCCATTCATCTATCAAACATTTATTGATGCCCACTGTGAGCCAGACCCTATGCTCTTGGGCTGGTGAGAACTCACAAGAAAAAGATCTCGTTAGGGAGAAATATGGAGTTTCCCATAATACCCTGATAACGGCTTTATTTAGTCACAGTAAGAATAATATCTGAGGATCGTGCTGTGCATTGCAGTTTGCAAAGATCTCCCAGGACCACTCCTTCATTCCACACACGTTTATTGAGCATCTGCCGCATGCCAGGCAGAGCTTTTTAGTTTTACAAAGTGCTTTTTCCTACATTTGTCAGAAGGATCCCTCCAAAGTCAGAGACCAAATGTTTTCCAGAGGCAGGAATGAAGCATCCCTTGGGTCTTCCTCAAAACCAAGAGTCCTCTGGGGCCAGGATTCTTGGGAAGCTTCTCCTGAGGGGAGGCAGAAAGTGTTTTCCAGAGACAGGGCTAGAACTCTAGACTTTCTAAAACAGTAGACTGTGTATTTTCCAGAGCTTGTGATTGGGCATTGTTCAGAGTTGGGGTGGGGGTTTCACAGTCCACACACAGGGTGTCTTCTAAGCTCGGTATGATGGAATTGTCGCTTTCCTCGGCACACAGAGGGCATCTCTACTAGTTCCAAGGGCACAGCTTTTTTCTCTGCCAAACCAAGAAGAGTCATGGCCAACCCTCCAGGGATTATGAAGTTATAAACGTAAATTTGCCCTTGATACAGATGCCTCCAACTGAGTTAGACCCACTGGCCTGTTATTGTCTACACAACATCTTAGGACCTCCAAAGTCACCATGATATCCCATCGAAACTACTCATCATACCTTGTTCCATCTTCTGGGGACCCCTCTGCTCACAGTATGTCAAAATGCCTGAAAACACCATTTCCATTCACGTGTCAGCTAGGAAATGAGCCTTACCTACTGGGTGATCAAATTCTAGTTCTCCCAGATGGGAGGAAATGCTTTAAATATACACGTGTTGTAAGAGCTATTAAGATATTTTCAGGACCTATTAGGCCATTAGGAAAGTCAGATTTTCGGAACATTCTTGCCTTTCATGTCCTCTTAAGTCTTTGAGTTGACCTTATTGGTTTAGAGAGAGGATGCCATAAATCAAGTGATAAGGGGTTAGCCATGTGCATGGTTTGGAGTCCTCCATGCCAGGGCCTTGGGAGTCCTTCAGACCTCTGAGCTGTGATTTCGCCAGACGCAGGACCTCAGAGTCTTCCATACCCAGGGATTCAGAATCTGCCACAGTCATGGGTCAGAGTCCTCCATTCTCAGGGGGCTTAAACGGTAGCACGATGCAGCTGGCTCATTCTGGCGACTGTAGGAGGCAATTGTAGGCATTGTCTTCCAAATCTGATTTCAGTGATGTCATTGGTAACTTGAAGTCAGCCACGGTGGGAGTGCAAATTGGCAAACACCACCAATAAGCAGCTCCTCTCCTCCTGCCAAGAGCTTGTTGTTAAACATTTACCAGCACACCACTGGGCTCAGACATCTACAGATGTAGGGGTAGATAATTTGCCACCGCCAGGGCAATGGGTTTTCCTGATCTCATGATGAAAGATTTTCTAGATTTGGGGGCATTGTATTTTCTGGATTTGGGGCATTGTATTTTCTAGATTTGGGGCATTGTATTTTCTAGATTTGGGGGCACTGTATTTTCTAGAACCCTGGGCAGAGTATTTTTTTATAGTCATAAGAAATGTTTTCTACACCTTGGGATGGAGGGTTTTCCAGAGCCCTGAGTAGAAGTTTTCCTAGATCTAAGAAAAAAATTTTCCAGAGCTGAGATTGAGAGTTTTCTTAAGCTAGAAACAGAAAATAAATATTGGGGCCCTCAAATCACTAAGCTAAAGGGAAAAGTCAAACTGGGAACTGCTTAGGGCCAACCTGCCCCCCATTCTATTCAGTCACCCCTCTGCTCACTGAGATAAATGCATAACTGATTGTCTCCTTTGGAGAGGCTAATCAGAAACTCAAAAGAATCCAACCATTTGTCTCTTAACTACCTGTGACCTGGAAGCCCCCTCCCCACTTCAAGTCTTACTGTCTTTGCTTCAGGTTGTCCCACATTTCCAGGCTGAACCCATGTTCATCTTACATATGTTGATTCATATCTCATGTCTCCCTAGAATGTGTAAAACCAAACTGTGCTCTGACGACCATGGGCACATGTCGCCAGGACCTCCTGAGACTGTGTCACGGGCGTGTGTCCTCAACCTTGGCAAAATCAACTTTCTAAATTAACTGAGACCTGTCTCAGATTTTTGGGATTCACCACCCCAATTCATAGTCATAGACTTTTCCAGAGGTAGGTGAAGAACATTCTCAAGATGAAGGATCATCTCTCGTTCCAGGGTCGAGAATGGCATCTCCTTCACAGGCAAAGGATGTTGGTGTTTGGGATGCTTGACACGGACCTCCATTCATACTGAGACCCCATCAAACCTCTCTCTCCACGGCTGCAGCTTCCAGACAGAGTGTGACAAATCTACAGTGTTTCAGCCGATAAATCAACCCCCAGAGATGGTCAAGCTCTAGACCCCCAAGGTCAGAGTGAAAACTCATTGAGTGATTTTACATTGTGAAAACAAAAGTCTGCAATCAAGTTATCTGCATGAATCCTATGCATGTAATGGACTTCAGGGCCTCTGTTGTCAACCAGTGTTAACTTCTCCTCCTTTCGTCTTTGTTGGTAACTTCTCGGTAGCTTGTTCACATGCTCTAGATGAGTAGCAGTCAATATACCTAGATTTTGGAATAAATAAGGACTTTGGGATCATCAGAATCATGTTGGGATTCTTGGACAAGTTACTTGATCTGGGCTTTAGTGTCCTCATTTGACACATGGCAATAATATAGCCATGTGTGCAAAGCTCCCAAGCATGGAAACTAAAAGGTAGAAGTTTTCTTGTTTCTTTTTTTTTGGTTTGAGACAAGGTCTCACTCTGTCATCCAGGCTGGAGTACAGTGGCACAATCTTGGCTCTCTGCAACCTCCGCCTCCTGGGTTCAAGCAATCCTCCCACCTCAGCCTCCTGAGTAGCTGGGACCACAGGTGCATGCCACCATACCTAGCTAATTTTTGCATTTTTTTTTTGTAGAGATGGGATTTCGCCATGTTGCCCAGGCTGGTCTTGAACTCCTGAGCTCAAGTGATCTGCCCACCTCAGCCTCCCAAAGTGCTGGGATTACAGGGGTGAACCTCTGGGCCTGGCCCGAAGCCTTCTAACAAATGTATGATACAGGCTGGGCACGGTGGCTCACGCCTGTAATCCCAGTACTTTGGGAGGCAGAGGCGGACGAATCACAAGGTGAGGAGTTTGAGACCAACCTGGCTAATATGGTGAAACCCCGTCTCTACCAAAAATACAAAAACTGGCCAGGCATGGTGGCACATGCCTGTAGTCCCAGCTACTTGGAGTCAGGATAATCGCTTGAATCCGGGAGGTGGAGGTTGCAGTGAGCCAAGATCACACCATTGCACTGCAGCCTGGGCAACAAGACAGAAACCCTATCTAAATACATATATATATACACACAAAAATTAGCTGGGTATGGTGGCATGCACCTGTAGTCCCAGCTACATGGGAGGCTGAGGCAGGAGAATCGCTTGAGCCCGGGAGGCGGAGATTGCAGTGAGTCAAGATCATGCCACTGCACTCCAGTCTGGGCCACAGAGTGAGACGCTGTCTCAAAAAATAAGTAAATACATACATATAAAAAATAAATGTAAGATACAATAGAGGCAGTGAGGAGAAGCAAGGCCTAGCCTATTGGGGTCTGACAGTACTTAACAGGGTGCCAGGGGAAGGCCTGGCTTCCTCCCCTGACCCTCAAGTTTCCACGCTGTAAAATCAAGGGTTAAAACATGGATGGCACAGCTAGTATCCACATCTGCTCAGATACGTATTAACATCCTGTGAACTGAACCTTGGCCTTCAAAAAGCTGCCCCAAAGCCAGTCCTTCAAGCAGGGAGAGTGGAATCATTTCTCAATACGTACAATTACATCCTTTGTCGAAGGGGCTAGGTGAGGTTCTGATGGCGTAAATACGATGACTTGGCCAAGGCCCTGGAATGGAAGACAGCACTTGGCAGATCAGTCATCCTCCTGGAGATTTCCCAGACAGAGATGAAAAACAAGTGGGAAATTAAATGTTCCAGTGACAAGAGAGAGGTAAAGCCTTCCTTCTCTCTCTGAGAAGTGCTCTGTGCCCAGAAGGGAAGTACAAGAATTGCCACCACATCAACTGAATCTGTTCCTGAAGATGTGTTGGAAGGAAAAATGTTTGAGTCTATGGCGTTCCCGGCACACCCAAACTCCCAACCAATTAACTCAAATATCTCAAAAGCATTGCTAAACACCTATCTAGCAACCTTTCAAGGATTTCTGCGTAAAACAAAGCATTTTAAATGGAATTAAATAAAAACCTTGCTATTATTTTAAAATCATCTAGTAACTTAACCCTAAGCATTGGGTAGGTTTGTGTACATTGATATTATTCAGTATAAGATGCAAAGGAGGTTTTCCTTCTGCACAACAAACATGTGCCACAGTGTAAATAAACAAGTAAATCAATAGGTGAATGATGTTAATTATGAATCCATCTGAATTGGACCTGGGCTGGGAGGGCCTCCAGGTCTCTGGGTAAAGGAAGAAAAATGTATGGAAAATAATTAAGAAAAAGACCTGATCCCCACAGGAGAAGAGCCAAGATTCACCTGTAGCACGCGCTGCCTTCTCCAACCTGGATTCGAGTGCAGTATGAATGTTTCCAGCAGTGAGCATGTGTATGTATAGTAATTACCACATGGTTTTTTATTTGTTTAGTATGTTCAGGGTAACATTTTGTTTTGTGTGTAAGCATTCAGATGTGAGATTTCAGCTAGTGGGGATAATTACAATGACTTACATTTCAATCAATATTTAATTTTTTAAAGTTATAGATCTTAGAAGTTCGCTCTTGCTTTTGCTTTTCCTCTCAACTTATGGATCTTTGTATTTTATTTATGAACTTCGTAGTTTTTATATAAAAGCAAGATCACATTTACTTGTTCACTGATTCATATTCAATTAACTCATAAATTTGATAGATTAAATTCTCATAAACTTTTAACATCATTTAAACATTTAATTAAGAAAATTCCTTTAGATATTTCAACTACAATTACAAATTTAATTTAGCCAATTCAAACACTTCAAACACCTAACAAGGGAGACTTACAAATATGATGAACAAATTATCCCTAAGCACTTAAGCAGCTTCTGTAAATCTAATCAGACATAACATTTGTTGCTTAGATTTTGTTTTAAATATCATAAAAAGCAAGCAGAAACTATATAAAGTAAATAAAAGATTATAAAATTTCTTACTGCAACTGTACACACAGCTTATACAAAAGTATCAATATTATGGATTTATTTCTTCATCATCTTATTGTGGTAAAAGAAATATATGTGCATGGATCTACTCATTTCTCACTCCAATCAAGATGAACAAAATAGTACTAATCTTGCATTTAAGCTAAGGAGACTTGGTAGGAAGCTTGGGTACACGACATGGGTGGGGCAACTTTATTTGGTTGAATTCGGAAGATTAAGCCATGGGATGCCATTCCAAGATCCTGGACCCACAGAGGTCTCACGCTGGGTGGGCTCTCCAGGCTTCTGATGGGCTGGTGTCCATCTTGTGGTGAGATTCTATCAGGCACGTCACTGGCACTTTCTAAACTCTTGCCATTTGTCTGGGATTTAACCAATAATACATGTTTCAATTTTTTGCATCCTACTTCCTTGCCTTGCAATGACCAGTCTCTTGACTCCCCAGTAGCTTGGGGATTCCAAGCTACTGGGTTTCACTTCATTCCCATACAATGACCCAGTTGTGTAATTTCTTACATTAAAACCTAATGTGCTCAAGTCTCTTGCCCAATTTTCTACAAAGTTGTCTATCTTTTTCTTGCTCATTTGTAGGAGTTCTTTATATATATTCTAGATGTAAGCTGTTTGCCAGCTATGTCTGTTGTAAATATCTCCTTCCACTCATTTGAGATGGAGAGTTGGGGCCTCTCCTCTGAGACTCAATCCTCGATTACAGGCTTGAGATCTTTTCTTGAATGTCCAACGGGCATGCCAGAATTTATACGGCAAGAATGAGTATCTCATTTACGGATTCCCCATCTTCCCACTTCCCACTCCTTTTTTGAAACTCTCTCCAAATCAGAAATTGGCACCATTATTCATCCAGTTGTCTAGCTCCATTCTTTTAATCATTCTCTGGAACCCTTTTTATATCATAAAACAGAAATTATATACAGAAAGTACATTAAAATAAATGCATAATTTAACAAATAAAGATAAACACTCATGCAACTACCATTCAGGTCAAGAAATAACATTGCCAGCACTCAAAAACTTATCATAAATCATATATATATATATGCTTTGTCTGTATTTGAACTTTATATTTATGGAATCACAGAATACTTTTTTTTGCATCTTCACGTTTTCTTTCAATATTATACTTGTAATTCTCATCCTGTTATGTATAACTGTAGTTCATACATTTTCATTGTTGTATAGTATTTCACTATACTATATATGCCACCTTCTACTCTTAATGGATATTTATGTTGTTCCAATTTCTAGCTATTATTATTATTATTTTGAGACGGAACCTCGCTCTGTCGTCCTGGCTGGAATGCAGTGGTGCCATCTTGGCTCACTGCAACCTCTGTCTCCCAGGTTCGCGTGATTCTCCTGCCTCAGCCTCCCAAGTAGCTGTGATTACAGACAGGCACCGCCACGCCTGACTAATTTTTGTATTTTTACTAGAGACAGGTTTTCACCATGTTGGCCAGGCTGGTCTCAAACACGTTACTTTGTGATCCGCCTGCCTTGGCCTGCCAAAGTGCTGGGATTACAGGCATGAGCTACCACGTCCAGCCCCAGCTATTGTTAACAGTGCTTCTGTACTTCTAAAAATATTCCTACCCATTTTAATGATTACACATATGCATGAATTTGTTTAAGGTATATATCTAGGACTATAATTGCTGGTCACAGAAAGTTCTCAGCTTTCCTAGAAAAAACGAAGCTCTTTTCCAAAGTGGTTGTAGCATTTTTTTTTTTCTTTTTAACTTGAGTCGGTATTTTTAAGCTATATTTTTCTCAGGATTTATCTATTTGGTTTAAAATTTCAAATGTATTGGCATGCAGTTTTTCATCACATTCTCTTCTTTTTGATGTCTGTAGCATTGGTGGTGATGCACCCGCCCTTTATTTTTGATATTGTGTGTTTGTGTCTGTTCTTCATTATTCTTGGTCAGTGTTCTCAGGGCAAAAGTGGCTTCTGTGATCGTTTTCCTTTCTGGGTTCTTATATATTTCCTTCCAACTAGCCCTGGTTATTTCTTACTATCTTCTTAGCCCTTCATTTATTTGAATGAGTTTTTAAAAGGTTATCAAATGGCCAGCCACAGTGGCTCGCGCCTGTAATCCCAGCACTTTGGGAGGCTGGAGGGGGCAGATCATGAGGTCAAGAGATCGAGACCATCCTGGCCAACATGGTGAAACCCCCCTCTCTACTAAAAGTACAAAAATTAGCTGGGCGTGGTGGGTGCCTGTAGTCCCAGATACCTGGGAGGCTGAGGCAGGAGAATTGCTTGAACTCAGGAGGTGGAGGTTGCAGTGAGCCGAGATCCTGCCACTGCATTCCAGCATGGGTAACAAAGTGAGAGTCCGTCTCAAAAAAAAAGAAAAAAAAAAAAGTTATCAAACATCTTTATTCGTATCTGATGAGAGGCATGGTTTCAAAATCAGAGCCCTGATTCTGGAAGTCCATGGTTAAGATTCCTCTTTCTCTCACGTCCAGTCCGTCGGAAGTCCGGTCAGCTTTACCTCTAAAGCAGATCCTGATCACGCCCACTGCTCTCTAGCTGGCATGTTCTTATACCATATTTCACAAGGGCTCTCTTGACCCAATTTTGAGATCTCTTATACCATATTTCACAAGGGCTCTCTTGACCCAATTTTGAGATCTTGGCTAAAAACTCTCAGTTCCTCTTTGTGGGCACTTCGCTTAGCCTGCACTCCAACCCCTTTCCTTACTGGGCTCTAACACTCCTGGGTCACAACAATATACCCAACTTGCAGGAATTCTTTGCTAAACATCAAGAGATGAACCCTTCTTCCTTGGGTCTGTGAAATCACTCAAAATTCCCAACCCACAGGAAGCCCCTAGAACTGCTAACCGCACTCCACTTGCCATAGAGAAGCCGCCTTCTACATTCCAGCTTGCTGTTCCCCTGTCCCTGGGTGCAATCCCCTACATGGCCCTGCACGGTGACTTTCTCCCACTGGATGCTGTAAGTAATAGAGTTCTGCTTTTCGTCTCATCAGAGGTCAGTGTGTCCATCCTACCATCATCAGATCCTAAATGTTATAACAGTAAGCCCCTCCCCACCAGCTTCAGTCTGTCATCTCCAGCTTGAAGTCTTCAAATAGCCCCCTCTCTCCCTCCTTTCTATTACAGCCTGCTAGATTTCACCTGTCATAGAGCCCAAGTCATAAGTCACATCCCTCCCTTCCCTGAATGAGATGCTGTTAGCATTGAAATCAGACTGAAACCCAAACTTCTTCCTATGGCTTAAAAGGTCCTGTATGGCTTTGCTCCTGCCAACCTCTCTGACCCCATCCACTATTCTACTCTTGTTCAGTCTCATAGTCCTAGTTCTTAGAACATCTTAGAACATAGTAGGCACTCATAAATCTTTGATAAGTGTCAGGTAAACAGAAACCACTCTAGGTACTTCAGACAGAGTGATTCAATTTAGGGAATTGGTTGTAAAAACGTTGGAAGGACCAGTGGAGTGAAAAAGAAATGTGGTATCATTTTGGGCTCACAATCCTGTATCACCATCAATGCTGCTTGACTGTTGTCATTGCCACTGATAAAAGTTAGGAGCTTGGACTCTCTCTGATGTTAGTTCCAGAATCTCGCATGGATACATCCCATTGGCAGAACCCAATCGAAATCCAACTCGAAGGATGTCTGGGAAATGTAATTTAAAAAAATTTTTGAGACAGAGTCTCACTCTGTCACTCAGGCTGGAGTACAGTAGGGCGATCTCGGCTCACTGCAACCTCTGCCTCCCGGGTTCAAGCGATTCTCCTGCCTCAGCCTCTCGAGTAGCTGGGATTATAGGCACGCACCACCATGCCTGGCTAATTTTTGTATTTTTAGTAGAGATGGGGTTTCACCATTTTGGTCGGGCTGGTCTCAAACTCCTGACCTCGTGATTTGCCTGCCTCGGCCTCCCAAAGTGCTGGGATTACAGGCGTGAGCCACCATGCCTGACCAGGAAATGTAATTTTTAAACTCCTAGCACTGGTGATTCCAGAAGGAATGTAAAAGGTCAGGGATAGGGTATGGTGTTTGGCATGGTAAGAAAGGCCTTTGAATGGCCCTGACTGCAGACCTCATGGGAATTTTGTCATGTGCCCTCTTTTCTGCCCTGGTTCCTCTTTTCTGTACTTGTCCATGTTTCTGTCCATAAAGTGGCTTGGCCAGGGCCCATCATGCTGCACATCTTGGCCAGGACGCCTCACCTTCAGACTCCATGAACCTTGCTGGGGTCAACAGCTTTGGGGAGAACAGCCTCCATTTCCCCCACTCTAGGCCTCATGCACTGCAGAATCAAAATTAGTTCTGCCTGTTGAACCTGGAACCTCATCAGGCGGCTCATGTAAATGAAATCTGAACAATTGTGGCCTCTAACCTGTGACCATGGAACTTAAATCCAGCTCAGGTTGCTGATCAGAACAGATGCCACAGTAACCATTCCATTATCTTCCCATCCCTTCCTCTTATCTTCCCATCCCTCCAACCTATCCAAATTTCCCCTCCTACTCCAGAAGCCAGGAATGAAGATTATTCTAAGAGTTGTCTAGATCCAGGGGCACAGACACCTCCATGCCTAGAGTTTGGAGGGGTTAAGGTGTAGGCTGAGCAAAGCACCCACAAGGAGGGATTGAGAGGTTTTAGCCAGGATCTCAAAACTGGGTCAAGACAGCACTTGTGAAATATGGTATTACAGCGTGTCAGCTAGAGAAGCCCTTCAGGTCCCTAGATAGTCAATCTTTTTGGGCCAGGGATGTCAAGTCCAGATCCTGGAAAAAGAGTATGGACAGTCAGTCTTCCAGGCCAGTCAAGTGGTCCTCCATCATCACAGAGAATCAGCCCCCCAGAGACAGGTCTAGAGAGCTCTTTGGCTTCACAGTCAGAGTGTCTTCCAGAAATGGGATTGCATAATCTGGAGCCAGGAGGGCAGGACAGTGCAAAACCAGTGAGGAAAGGTCTTCCAGAAACAGGCTGCAGAATTCCAAAACTAGGAGCAGAAAGTCCTCTGGAGCTGTGGGGTTTACCCTGGAGTCGACAAAGTTGTGGGACTATAAATATCTCTGGAATATTTTCCAGAGCCAAGATCAGATATATTTCCAGAGCCAGAGACAGCAAAATTTTTTTGCTGATCAACAGTCATAGTGTTTTCTAGAGCCAGAAATAGAACCTCCTGAAGATGTAGAATAATCCATTTTTTGCTATAAAGGATGGCATCTCTTCCAGTGCTGAGGGACACTGCCCTTCCTCCATCAAAGGCTGGAAAAGGCTGTAGGGCACTGTGCTGTGGGAGCCTCCAGTGACAATGAAGCTAACACAGTTGACTTGTCATTATAGATATCACCCACTTGGCCCTTTCTGTAAGATATCCTGAACCTACGATCACTTCAAGATCCATACTTATGGATTATGCAGATTATGCAGAGACCTCATTAAAACATAATCCCAACACTTTAGAAGGCGGAGGTGGGCGGATCACTTGAGGTCAGGAGTTCAAGACCAGCCTGGCCAACATGGCGAAACCTTGTCTCTACTAAAAATACAAAAAATTAGCTGGGCGTTGTGGCAGGCACCAGTAATCCCATCTACTTGCGAGGCTGAGGCAGCAGAATCGCTTGAACCTGGGAGTGGAGGTTGCAGTGAGCCAAGATCATGCCTTTGCACTCCAGCCTGGGCAGCAGAATGAGTCCATCTCAAAATAAAAATAAAAATAAAAACATACTCTCCTGTGTTTCCTTCTGAGGACCCTCTACTCAGAGAACACGGGTGGTGGTGCCTCACTCAGAAAATGTGCCCAAGCTTAGCTGGGAAGCAAGTCTCCTAGCTGGTTCTCTTCTAGACCCTCAGATGGGGCATAACCCTTTGACAACTACTGCTTTTAGAGGAGTGCTTCCACACAACAGGGCAGGTACATAAAGCACTGATGTGCAGAAGATTCCAGGCCCTCTTTTGTTTTCATCAAGTTGCAGATTCACCTCTTCTTCTTTTAGTGATTATATTGGCAAATCACTCTGATGCCCACAAGCTCCAAATAAACCACGTGAGTAGTCCTAGAGTCAACACACTGCTATGCCAAGAACGTGGGCCTTGGAACCCGACAGGCCTGGGTTCAATTCAGTAACACCATGTGGTCTTGGAGGAGATACTTTCTCTCTCTGGACCTTTCAGATAGGAATAACAATACCCCTCCTGCAGGGCTGTCCTGAATGTTTAATGTAACAATATGTGAAGGCCCTACATGTGCCCTGGCTAGAGGAGGTTCTAGTTACTGTTCAACTGAAAGACAGACCAGATTTGGGAAAGTGCAGTGAGGGGGAAACTGGGTAAAAGACTAAAAAGACTCTGGTTCTGCTGGTCGACCCAACTGTGTGACTCTGGGTAGCCACTTGCCTTCTCTGGCCCTCAGTTTCCTCATATGTCAAACCAAAGGTTGAATAAGAGGATTCTAAGAGCATTGCCAGCTCTGACATTCTGAAGTTTCCTTAATTGGAAGATCTGAATTGATTCTTTGGACATTTAAGAAGCCACTCAATTGTCCTGTCTTGGTTCATTGGGAGAGGACATCGGTAGTCACTGCATGAAGGATTTCCGTGAGAGTTTGATGGTATTCACGTGGTATTATGACAAAAATCCAGGACTCAGCTGGGCATCGTGGCTCATGCCTGTAATCCCAGCACTCTGGGAGGCTGAGGTGGGTGGATCACTTGAGGTCAGGAGTTTGAGACCAGCCTGGTCAACATGGCAAAACCCTGTCTCTACTGAAAATACAAAAATTAGTCGGGCATGGTGGCACTTGCCTGTAATCCCAGCTACTTGGGAGGCTGAGGCAGGAGAATTGCTTGAACCCGGGAGGCAGAGGTTCCAGTGAGCTGAGATCATGCCATTGAACTCCAGCCTGGGTAACAAGAGTGAGACTCCATCTCAAATAATAATAATAATAATAATAATAATAAAAACCCAGGGCTCTTATCCCTCCATCTACTTTGTTTCACATTTTTCCTTGAGAGAGTGAATAACAAGTATGTGTGACAAATGAGAAGTCAAGACACCACTCTGTAATGAGTGAAGCAAACACCAGTATCTCAAAACAGGGCTGTGCCACACTGGAGTCCTAGCCAGCCCTCTCCATCCTCCTCTAACACCCATAATAATGTCATTACTATAGCTGATTGATTGGATAGTTGCATGTGCCAGGCAACAAACCTTATTTAATTCTCATAACAACCCAATGATTGCACTGTAATGACCCCACTTACCAGAAAATGGGCCTCATCAGTCTTCAGAAATCTGACCCAACAGATAGGCAACTTTTCCTCCCTGCTGAGGGGTGATAGGAAGGATGGACATGGTGGGGGTTGGGGACAGTCTCAGCTCCTAGGTGGTCGCTACAACACGACTAAAGAGATGGGAAGCAGGTGCATGGAGGTTGGGAAGGAAGGGTAGAGGCTGGGAGGGATGGGTGGAGGCTGGGGTAAGGGTCATGGGTAGGGGGCTGATGGGGGTTTGGATTTGTGGATGTGTACTTGGGACGAAGCTCTGTGCTGAGTGCTGGGAATGGAGTTGAATCACAGCCTGAGTATGTGTGTGTGTGTGTGTGTGTGTGTGTGTGTGTAGGGGTGGGGTATGTGTGTGTGTGTGTAGGGGTGGGGTATGTGTGTGTGTGTGTGTGTAGGGGTGGGGAGATGTGAAAAGAGGTAGACATCTTTTCAATGCAGCATGACTCTTGAAACAAAAGTTGCATACACAAGCTGACACCAATATCATACGGAAGGAGAGAGATGACCCTATCTGGTTGCCAGGGAAGCCTTCACAGCCTCCCAGGTGAGCTGGTGCCATCTCCTCAGTCACCTGAACTGTGGCTCTACGTCCTTTACACTTCCTCCTGAGTTTTGGTCTCTCCATCTCTACTCCAGCTGGAAGCCTTAGTCCCCCCTGCCCTGACTCTCCCCAGTCCCTGCAATGACTGGTCTCCTAGTCCCCTCCAGCCCATCCTCCACACAGCTGCAAGAGTGGGGATCTTCCTAAAATGCAAACCTAATCATAGCCCTCTCCCCTTCCATCACCCAACTGCCTGAGAATGTGGTCCAAGATCCCTTAGCACGACATTCAGGCCCTTTGGGATCTCGTTCCTGCTTCCCCTTTCAGCTTTACTTTAAACTCCTCTTCCTCTCCAACACCCTCAACTCCACCATCTAATTTCCTGCCATAGTGCCTCGAGTGTTCCTTGCTTTTTACTGCCTCCAGTCTTTGCGCAGGCTGTCCCCTCTGCCTAGAATCCCTTCCCCACCCTTCCTCATCTGGTTCCTTCAGGTCCTGGCTCTGTATCCCTTTCTCCCAGCAGTCCCCCTGATTGGGTAGGTTGAGTAGGGACCCGTCCTCTGTTTTCCCACAAGCCCTGTGCTCCTCCTATTTTAATCTTTAACACACTGCCTTGTCATTTTCTCCTGGACTGCTTGCTTGATCGGACTGGGGGCGCTTTGTGAGGGCAGGGGTGGAGGTGGATTCATCTTTGCGTCTGCAGAGCCCAGCGCTGCACCTGGATGCTGGAGGGTGCTCATTGCTGTTTGCAGAATGTATGGATGAGTGTGTGGTTCCAGGGTTGTGGGGGCGGGGTGGTCTTGGCAAGGGACTGTGGGCCAGGTTGAGGGAGTGGGCCGAATGGGCGTCTACAGGAATTCTGATGCCTGGGCCAGCAGGAGCTCGGTTTTCCCCTTACGGCCTAAGTAGGGGGTCTCTGGGGCTCAGTCGGAGGGGAGGGGTCCCTGGGCCCCACCATATCCTGGAAAGAGGTGTGGACTCGGCTTTCCCTCCCGGAGCTTCCTCCAAGCGTCCCTCTGCAAAGCCGGCCGGGGCTGTCATAGCAACAGCCCGCCCCGGCGGGGGCGCCGGCCAATGGCAGCCGGTTCTGGTGAGGTAATGTCCCGGTCTGGAAGCCCATTGGCTCCGTTTTTGTCCACGTTTGGGTCCAGGCGTGTAGTGTCCGGACACCGCAGGGGGAGGACAGAGCGTGCGTAGGGAGCCGAGTTGTCTACACTGGCGGCGCGATTCCTCTTCCTGCGCTCCCCGCGCTCCCCCTCTGTTCTGGGCTGGCTGCCTCTATCCTTCTCCTCTCTCTTTGCGTGCCGTACTTGTCCCTGGTTGTGTCGGTCGTTTTGTGCGTCTGTCTCCCTGACTGTCTTGGGGTCTCAGTGGCCCCTTCTTCTTGTCCCTGTCTCTGCGCCGGGGTCTCTGACTCTGAGTGCGCCTCCCCGTCTTGTCCAAACAAGGGCGCAGTGAGAGTTCCTTCACTTGCAGCCAGAAGGTGACTCACTGCTTCAAACCGCAAGGCAGCCCGGCCAGCCTCCGGCACCTTCTTCCCGAGTCTGTGGGAAGCTCTGGCACACACACAGGCCGAGGGCTTGAGACCCCGAGAGGCCTGGGCTGCCCTTTCCCTGGTTGGCCTCACCAGACCTTTGTTCTTGTTGACTTGTTGCCCAGTCAAGGGAAAGGCAGGACGGTCTGGGCTTTGGGGAAGGGAAGGGGACAGATTTAGAGAAGAATTGGGCATGAGCTTCCATAATGTCAGCAGGGGAGGTTAGACAGCTGGAGGGACTTCCAGAAAACTACAAAGGCATAAGCACTGGGCCGAGTGAATGAAAAGGGCAGTTGGACTTTGCTCTACCCACCCCTCTGTCTGTCCATCCATCAACACAACACATTGATGCCCGTCAGTGCCAGGTTCTGGGCTTGGCAATGGCTCAGTCCCCGAGCGCCTGGAATCACAGTCCAGTCTGGGAGGCAGACACACAAACCCTGGGTTTCAATGGGATTCCAGAAGAAGCTAAAACTCACCCTGCCAGGTGGGGTGCTTGACTCAGGCAGGGAAGCTTTGTGGAGGAGACGGTCTTTGAGCTGGTGTTTTGGAGGATGGCCAATAGCTTGTTTGGATCAGCCTGGGCAAGGCACAATGACAGACCAGTCCGGAAGGATCAGGGGTGGTTGGAAGGTCCAGAAATATGAATACCTGCACGAGGGAGTTTGCACTGGAACCCCGGGGCAGTTTGCAGCCACCCAGGGATCAGAGCAGGGGAGAAGTGTGGTTAAAATCGTTTTCGTGCGGTCATGCCGGTGATGGAATCTTGGCTGTCTTGCTAAATGCTGCACCCCAGCCCAGGGTAGAGTGCCAGGCCCACAGTGAGTATCCATGCACTTGTCGAAGGAAAGCGTGAACTGAAGGGGAGAGGTTGTTCTGATGGATAAGGGCTGAAGTGATGAGGTCGTCTTCATGTGGTGGTGGAGGGGAGGGGACAAGGGAGGGTTCAAGAAAGGTAAAAGACAGGTAGAAGTGATGGGCACTACTGGTTTACTGGAGGTTGTGAGGGTGATGGAGAGGAAGCTGCCTGGCTAGCACCTGTGTTTCTGGTTTGAGCAGCTAAGGGTTGGGGGAGAGGGAATATGGGTGGGGCAGGTTTCAAGGGAAAGGTGGTTAGTTCAGAGTTGGAGCCTCAGCATCTGAGATGCTTGTGAGACCTCTGGGTGGGACTGGGTGGGAGAGGTCTGGGCTGAGGTGGCCTGCATAAAGGTGGTGGCTGAAGCTGTAAGTAGACATGAGCTGCTTAAGAACTGGGACATTTACGGGCAGGTTTCTCTGGTGAGGGGGTCCTTTAGAACCCCAAGGAGACCTAGGTAGGAGTCAGAAGTCCTGGGTTTTGGTGGATTCTGATACCGGCTTGCTGTGTGACCTCGGGCAAGTCATTCCTCTCTGGGTCACTGTCCCCTGATCTCTCAGCAGAGCTTCTCAGAGGTGGAGAGTGGCCTGGACCCCTTCTATTTTTTAAGGCCTCTGGATGTTGTTTAAAAAAAAAGAGATGTGCCCCTAACAGGGTAACAAAAATTGTGGTTATTTACTGTGTTCACATTTACACATTAACATTACAAGCAGACACAAGGATTGCGAGTATGCTGTCATTTGGAGGTTAAAGTCTAGACCAGAGTTATATTGGGAAATTTGTCCCCTGGTTCTGGCCTTCCTGGTTGCTTGGAGTAATTGCCCTTTTGGATAGGAAAGCTGCCTGGCTGGGGTAGAGAAGGGGTGAGGGTATGTGGAGGCCAGAAGGAGCTGGGCCAAGGCTTATGTCTGAGCAGGAGCTCATAAATTCTTGCTCTAAGCCTGGGCATTCATGCCCCTCTCCTAATTCCTGCCAGCCCCCAACTTGGTGTCTTTTCTCCAGGAGGCCATGCCAGTCCCAAAGTGGGCAAGAGCACTGTTGCAGCTCCTGCAGGACCACCTTCCTCTCCTGTTCATCCCTCAGCTCCTCCAAGATGAGAGTATTGTTAGATGAGCTGGGCCCAGTCTCTGTCTTTAACTCACCCCTGGGCAGGTCACTGCCTCTCTGAGTCTCGGAATCTTGACATCTCTATGTCCTCAAGCTTTCGGCTGGTGGCTGGCACAAAGTACGTACTTAGTAAATGTTGGTTGAGTTGAAATGAATGGTGAAGTGGTTTATTTCACTGGAGCATGGGTTACGGGAAGAGTGGTAGAGAGAGATCATGTTGTTGGGGTCATCAAAATAAGATCATGTCTGCAAATGTGCTTTGGAAAAGGTAAATCAAATATTTTAGAGTCAGCATCATATCATATTTGGCCTAATGCCCCTGAAAGGCTTCCAGAGCAAAGAGTAGACACAAAATGAGTTTTTCTCCCACTAAACCTTTTTTTTTTTTTATTTCACAAGAATTAATCATAAGTACATTCTGCTTAGCCCAGTGGTCAAGAACTAGGACCAAGTCAGGCGTGGTGGCTCACGCCTGTAATCCTAGCACTTTGGGAGGCCAAGGCAGGCGGATCACTTGAGGTCAGGAGATCAAGACCAGCCTGGTCAATATGGGGAAACCCTGTCTCTACTAAAAGTACAAAAATTAGCCAGGCGTGGTGGTATGTGCCTGTAGTCCCAGCTACTCAGGAGGCTTAGGCAGGAGAATCACTTGAACCCGGAAGCAGAGGTTGCAGTGAGCCGAGATCGTTCCACTGCACTCCAGCCTGGGCAACAGAGCGAGACTCCGTCTCAAAAAAAGAACTGAGGTGGGAATGCTGTTTTCAAATCCTGACTCCGTTACTTTCTGGCTGTTTGACCTTTGACAAGTGACCCAACTTCTTTGTATATCAGGCTGAAACGTAAATGGCAAATAATGCCATTATTCATCTCATGGGGTTGTTATGAGGATTTCATGAACTATTAGATGTAAAGTATTTAAGAAGTGCCTGGCCCATGTGAACGTTTCAGAAATGTTAGCTTTTATTATTGCTAACAATGATAGGGCTTTCGCAAACCCCTCCCCACAGCTGCCTGCCCTTACTGGCTGGTGGGTGTGGCAGATGCTACAGGTGGGCCCAACTCAACGAGGAGGCCCGGTTTAGCTCTCCTTCCTCTACTCAGGGCAGCGGTTCTCAATTCGGGCTTGCACATTAAAATCGACTGGGAGCTTGGAAAACTCCCACATCGGAGCCGTACCCTCAGAATCTCTGACAGTGTGATCCAGGTCTCAGAGCTGGCTGAGGCATCCCCCTGATCCATGCCAAGGTGCAGCCACAGCTGAGAACCAGTGATCAGGGACAGTGCTTCTCAAAGCCTGGACTCCAGACCAGCCGCTTCAGCATCACCTGGGAACATCTGAGAATGCAAATTCTCAGGCCCCACGCCAGAGCAGCTGCAGAATCAGAAGCTCCAGGGGAGTGGGGCCAGCAGTCTGTTTCAACAGCTCCCCCTCCCCCGGGGGCTAAAGCTTGCGAACCAGCAATCTAGCGGCTGAAAGGACCATGTGTGCTTTTTTGAAAGCCACTGCTGTAAGCTGCTTTCTGTTATTCCCTGACATGAATAGGGACCAATTTCTGCCCCTAATAACCATACCTTTTATTGTCCTCAGCTGCTTTATACGTTTTCTCATATGTAGACCTCAGAGCAACCTCATACCGATAATTTACCTCCACTCGCTAGAATAAGGAACTCCTGTGACCTGTCCAAGGCCTCATAACTAGTTACCCCAAGGCTAAGTTCCTCTGACCTTTGGCCAAGCAGAGAAAGAGTCTTGGATTCTGTTTGAGACCCTGAGCCCTGACCTTGTCAGCAGAGGGGCAGCAGATCTTGCACTTCCTCTGGGAGTCCAGCTGCTCCTCCATCCAGATGTTGTAAGGAAGAAGAGAGGCATGGGGAAGGGAAAGCTCTTTGAGATCATTGGTCCTGTAAGGTATCCCAAAAAACATCTGAGAGTTGCAGACTCAAATGTTAGAAAATGAGGGGCGCTGTCTCCCAGGGGTCCCCTGCCCCACGCGTCGGGAGGGAGATGCGTAGTGCTTGGCACAGCACCTAGCACGGAGTCAGCACACTCCCAAACGGTAACCACCATCATTGTGAGCCACACAAGATTACTGATAAATGTAGATAACAGGGTACTATTTTATATTTACTATTCTCTATTATTGCTGTATTTATGCTTTTATTGTGGCAAAAATGCACATACCTTAAAAGGTCTTTCATCTTGTAAGTTTTGCCGTAAAGCTTCCAAATATAGCTAGTGCTGCTGGTGCAGCTGAAATGCTAATGCTACCCTAGTTATCAACTGGGGTCTATGGAAGAGCCACTGGCCACGGAGTGGGACAGACCTTGGCTTAAACTTCAGCTCCACCACTTATCTCTGGGGCTGTGGGCCTTCAGTTTCTCCTCCTTCAACTGGGAAGCACAGGACAGAATGTATACTTCTCTGCAGACATGAGGGGTTGTTATTCTTGTCGAGGGAGTTGGTGGCCAGGCTGACATTAATGAAGAATCAAAGTCTGTGCATGCTCAGCCTGAGACAGACTCTCCGCCTTCGGATGCCTGAACCAGACTCATTTCTTGCCTTTTAATAACCAAATGTGGAAAGGCATCCACCAGGAACATGCCTGGCCTCTCTGTGCCCCTCCCTGACGCCTACCCAGGGAGCTGATGGGTGAGTGTGGGGTGAGGGACCTGTTCAGCTTGCCTCCCTCTGGGCATAGCCTATGTCCTCAGCGCAGCCTGCCTGCAAAGGGGCTTATGTTCTGGGTGGTTCTTTGGTAGCAGCTGAGCTCAGCAGGCTGGCTTTGTCCCTCTGGGGAGGTCTGTGCTTGTCCAGCACTGCCAGGGACAATTCAGGGGTGGGGGTATTCACAAGCCCATTTGGCTAAAGCTGCCTCCTCCAGGCAGGTTTGTCTGTGACATCACTTCACATCACTGGCTTTCCAACTCACCTGAGCATAAGCCAGATTCCTCATGGCAACCTGGAGAGCTCTCACCATCTCGACCCCGGTCTGCTGTGGCCTCATCTAACCTTTACTTCACCTGTGCCCCTCCCTGTCACTGCATTCCAGTTACGATGGCTGTGCTGATTCTGAGCTCCCCAGGCCAGCTCCCGCCTCACAGCCCTTGCTGTGAGAATGCTCTTCCTCCAGATGAATGCAGGACCATACTTAGCCACTTAGGTCTTAACTCAAGTATCACGCTCTTGGCTTCTTACGATTGCAACACCCCCTCCCCCCACTAACCCCTTGACATTTCATTCCCCTTTCCCTGCTTTTCTTCTCCTTAGCACTTACTACTAACACAATTTATTTCATTTATTTACCTTGTTTATTGTGTCTTTCCCACCAAAATAACCACTCCATGGGACCAAGGGGTTTCGTTTGTTTGTTTTCTTTTTTAACTGTGATATCCCCAGTGCTTAGTGCAGGCACATAGTAGGTGCTCAGTAAATATTTGTCAAGTGAATGAATGGAGCTGGCATTATTCTGCCCATCATCTGACTGTCACCTGCATGTTCTAAACTCAGGAGGGGAACTGGGATGTCACTTTTTGAGTCCCCTCACATTCTAGCTGTGCCCAGGTCAGTGTGGCTGAGTAGACACGATGTAGTTTGGGCCGTGCATCCAGAATGCCTGAGTTTTAATTCCCATTGGAACACCCTCTTAGCTGTGCTTCTGAACACCTCTGTGCCTAGTCTTCCCATCTGCAAAGTGGGGATGATGAGATCACCTCCCTTATGGTGTTATTGTGAGGGTCGAGGAAGAAACACAGGTACGGTGCTTAGCACAGTGGCTGGCAAAGGGCAAGTACTCAATAAATGTCAGCTGGCATTGATCAGCTTCATGGTTTGAAGGAGGTGACCACCTCCTCTGCCTATATCTCAGGATGGTTTGGAGACCAGGGAGACAGGACATATGGCCTGACCTTGTGGACTCTGATGCCCAGGATGGAACAAAGGGGCTGGGAGGTCTGAGACCCGAGCCTGGGCCAGGGAACTTGAAGAGAGGTGGCAGCAGGGTGGGGGCAGTGTGACAGTCCATAGCTGGGCCTGCTTGGCAGCAGTGGGGGTAAGGATGCTGTCTGCATGATCCCAGGTATCCAAATGCCACAGGTGGACTTGGAGACCTGTAGATAAGTAGACCAGTTGTCTGGATGGTGACCTGGCCTTTTCACTTCCCCCAGTTGAGTCCCCAGATGATGAGTCCAGGAAGGGTCTCTTCATCATCCCTCACCTGCTCCATAAACAACAGACAGCCCCAGGGTTGGGCTCCAGAGGGAGCAGTCTGGGAAGAAATGGGGTCATGGGCTGGGCTCCGGGACATGGACCACAGTGATCAGGGACATGTTTGCACTTTTCCGGGTCAGTTTTGTGTGTGGTGTGTGTGTGAATTTGTGAGGACATGGGTATACATATGTGTTTGTGTGTGCATGTTAGAGCGTTTGCTGACAGCCATTCACACACACACACACACACACACACACACACACACACACACAGAGCCCAAAGACTGGCCCTGCTGTCAGGAAGCTCTCAGGGAATCTATTCTCCTTCACAATGCCTGCTCTCAGATGTCAGGCTGGAAATGTCAGCTCTGTGTGGTGTGCCAGTCCCTGTTCTGGGCAGGGAAAGCTTCGTGCCTCTCAAAGACCCTACTCTGAAAGGCACGGACAATGCCAGGCCAGGACTCCTGGCAGAGGGGAGGGCTTAGTACAGGGGTTGGGAGACTGAGTGTAAGCTCAGGGATAAACCAAGCCTGGCAGGGACTGGAAGTCCACTCCCCAGGGGGCAGAGAGGCAGCACTCACTACACGTGAGAACAATCAGTGACATTTATTACATGCAAGTTGTGCATCAAGCACCTCACGGACATCACCTCACTTTTCAGATGAAGAAACTGAGCCTCAGAGAGGTTTGGAAACTCACTCAAGATCACACAGCTGGAAGATGGCAGATGAGGAATCACCCATTGAGTATTGAGCTCAGTGAGTCCTGACCCATTGAGCAGGAAGTAGAGGCTTAGAGAGGATAAGTGGCTCACTTAGAGTCACCGACATGTTCATGGCAGAGCTGGGATGTGACTCAGGTCTCCCTGATTCCAGAGCTGTGCTCTTACCACCACCACACGCCCCAAGCTTGTGGGTGAGCCAGACACCCTGGGGATGTGTGAAAGGTGGCCAGAGGAGGGAAGGACTGACTCTGCCCAGAAGGGTCAGTGAGGCACGGATGACAGCTGGGAGCGCTCCAGGGAGATGAGGGTGGGGGAGGGCATTCCAGGGGAGAAAAGAGCATGAGCAAACCACAGAGGCGTGAAATAGGGTGCCACGTTCTGGCAGTTTATGGCTGACCCATTGAACAGGAAGACAACCTCCCCTTCTCTCTGCCCCCACCCCCATCCTGGTTCAGAAAGCCTGATTGTCCCCACTTCCCTCCGCCCCCCTCCTGCAGGCTCCTGGGATATGGACAAGAAAGGAGCTTGTCTTTCCTGGCTCTGCTGGAGTCCTGCCGCGGAGGTTTGGTTACCATGGCGACGGGCTCCATGGAAACTTGCAGCCGGCCTTTTCCAGGATGGGCCTGGACCCCAGCCCACCTGCTGATGCATTGCGTCCCCTGGCCGCAGCATCCCGAGGAGGTGCCCGGGTGGTCACTCTGCTCCTGAGCACCCACCCCTCCACCTTGGCAGGGGCAGGGAGAGTCCTAACGGGCAGCAGGATGGGATTCTGGTATGCAGAGGCCATTGAGTGGCTTCAGGATCCCGCATCAATCCAGGACACGGAGACCCAAATTCTCTCATATTTAGGCAAATTGAGAGCAAGTCTTTACGTGGCTGCTGCTCGATGTCCTGCCCATTCTGTTTCTGTGTCCTGGTCTGTTTCGGTCCTGGCGCTGCATTCCCTTCACTCTGTTTCTCCCTGGCTCAGCTGTTCCCTGAGTTCTGATCTGTTCACTCCACCATGTGCACACCATGCCCCAGGTACGCCCTATTTCAGAGGATCTCCAGGCCCTGAGGCTTGCTTTTGGACTGGCCGGGAGGTGACCCTGGCTTGACACTTTGTAGCCACATAACCTGGAACAAGTCGCTCCCTCTTCTGGAGTCTTGGGTTCCACGTCTCTAAATACGTGCTTTATGGGATTGCTTGTTCATCCAACAAATGTGCTTAATAGTATCTGCATTTGCTGAGCACTTTTTATTCGCTTTGAATACATTTATTATGCTAAGAACTGTACTTGCATCATTTCTTTTTCTCCTCATGACAACCCCATGACGCAGGATTCTTATTCCCAGTTTGCTGGCAAAGACACTGAGGCGAAGAGGATGGAGGACCCTGTCCAGGGTCACACACGTGGCAGAGCAGGAAGGAGAATGCAGGCGTGTCTGACTCCAAAGTTGCCCTCTTCACCACCGCATTATTTGGTCAGTTAATTTTTATCATGCTCCGACAATGTGATGACCTGGTTTCTGCCCTTATGGAGCACCTACTGGGGGAGATAGGAAAAAAGAGCAAATAATAATACAACGTGTTGTAAGTAGAGTGTTGAGATAGAGGATGATGGGTGTGGACGATGCTCTTAAAGAGGACGAGTGGTCAGGGACAATCTCTGAGCAAATGACACGCAAGGATGAGGGATCCGCATAATGGGAAGAGTCAGCCACAAGAGGGAAGAGAGACCCAGGCAGGGACAAAGGCCTTGAGGTGGGAATGGGTTTGGTGTGTCCTCAGAGGCAGAAGGGCCAGAGGAGCTTGGAGGTGGTGAGCGAGGCGGAGAGAGGTCTGGGACGAGCCAGAGAGGCAGGCAGGGGGCCGGTCACACAGAGCCTCATGGGCTGGGCTAGGGGGCATGGTTTATTCTACGGGCAGTGGAAACCATCAGAGGGTGCTAGGCAGGAGAGTGAGAAGACCTAACATGTGAGAAGCAGCTCCCTCTGGCTGCTGTGTGAGGAGTGGGTAGCAGAGGGGCCTGACGGATCCAGGGGGACATGCAGTCGTCCTGGTTGGAGATGGTGCTGGCCATGGCCGGGGAGGGACGCTGCCGAGCTTGACTGGTTTGGACATAGAGTAGACAGACTTTGCTGAGGGACTTGCAAGTAGCGGGTGGGAAACAAGAAGGCGGAAATTATAGCTCCTCGTTTCTGCCTTGAGCGACCAGGTGGGTGATGATGTTGCTAACTGGGCTGGAGCGACTCAGGTGGTGCTGCGGGTGGGATGCTAGACAACTGGCTTTTTCAGGGGAGAAGATCCAGAGCTTGTTTTGGGATGTGTTATGTCTGAGATGCCTGGGAGACGGCTGAGTGGAGATACTCAGGTCTGGCGTTCAAGGAAGAGGTCTGGACTGCAGATACAAATTTGGATATTGACAGTGTAGACATGATAACTAAAGCCATGGGTTGGTGAGATCAAAGGAGGAAGTGTAGACAGAGGTGGGAGGATAAGAGGAAGGGAAAGGAGAGGTGGGAAGAGGAGGTAAGAGGAGAAAAGAGGAAAAGGAAAGGAGAAGAAAGGAGAGGAAAGGAGGAGGGCTGTTGGAGCCAGGAACACACCTGTGCTTACCTTTTCCTGGTGTGGGCCATGCTTCAGGCACCCGGAGCCCACCCTGAGTCCAGGAGCACTAGCCTTGGAGGCGAGGGCAATAGCAGGAACTTTGCCAGTTTGGCCACTAGAGCCTGTGTGGGGACGTTAGACCAGGGGTCAGAACAGGGTACTTCGAGGGGTCCAAGGAGGAGCCGTCCCGCTGGACTGAGGGTGGAGACCAAGGCCTGACAGATGAGTTCCCCATAAAGAGGGAGAAGAGAGAAGAGGGCAGTAGAGGTGATGGGGTGTGGATTTGGATGGTAAGCAACGTGCAGGAAGCAGGTGAATGGGAGGAGAGATGAAAGAAGCAGACATTTGGGGACAGGCGGATGTGGATGCAGGCTGTGGCCCAGAGTGGGAGGCAAGAGGCAGCTTCCTTCCCTGTCCCCATCCTCATCCTGGTAGGACTCTGGGCTTCCTGGAGACAGCCTGGGGGCTTATGCCAAGCCCTTGTCTTAGTTGAGCTGCCTGACTGACCTTGTAACCACATGGTCCCCAAGGGAAGCAGCAATGTGGGTCCATGCAGGTGCATCAGGGGCATGGGTATGTCTCTGAAGGTGAATGGAACAGCTTGGAGCTTTGAATGTCCTGGACTTGGAGACACTTATGAGCTGTGGGCCTTGGGCAAGGAACAACAACTGGCTGCATGGAGCCTCAGGGTCTCACCTGGGAAAGGGTGATAATAACATGTGAAATATGCCCTGCCAGTCCCCAGGTTCTGTCCAAGTGTGAGATTATTAGTGCTGCCCAGGCTATGAAACTCCGTGTGAGGAGTGACCCTAGTTTTGTTGAAAGAGAGAGACAGAGGCAGAGACAGAAAGAGTGAGACAGAGAAAGAGGAAAACAAGGTGGAGGTGGGCAGGTAGAGACAGAGACAGAGCAAGACAGAGAACAAGAACAAGAAAGATAGATATGGAGGCCAGGTGTAGTGGCTCACACTTACAATCCCAGCACTTTGGGAGGCCAAGGCGGGTGGATCACCTAAGGTGAGGAGTTTGAGACTAGCCTGGCCAACATGGTAAAACCCTGTCTCTACTAAAAATACAAAAATTAGCCAGGCGTGGTGGCAGGTGCCTGTAATCTCAGCTACTTGGGAGGCTGAGGCAGGATAATTGCTTGAACCCGGGAGGCAGAGGTTGCAGTGAGCCAAGATCATGCCACTGCACTCCAGGCTGGGCAACAGAGCAAGACTCTATCTGAAAAAATAAAATAAAATAAAAGATAGATGATACAGGAGAGAAAGACAGGGAAAGAGACAGAGAGAGACACAGAGAGCTAGAGAAACAAGAGAGACAGACAGGGTCAGAGAGAGACAAAAAGAACTTGAGAGCAAGAAAGGGCGAGGGAGAGACAGAGACAGACACAGGGAGAGGTGGTTGTAGCAGACGTCCTATCTGGGCAGTGAGACTGCGAGTGACTTTGACTATACTTTTGCTCATATTATTTTCTGATTTTTTTCTATGTCTACTTAAAATAATTATCTTGAAAAAATGGTTTCTAGACGTAAATTGGATTTTAGAAATTTTCCACAATTTGGAAATATCTATGAAAAGCTTTACAATTTGCATACAAATTGACCTGGAAATTTCTCTTCTTAGAATTTATTCAAAGGAAATAATCATGGATGTGCCAATGATATAATTGCAAAGATGCTTTGGGGTTTATAATAGCATGCCTCCCCCAAAAAACCCTAAAAAAAGGCCAACAAACAAAACTCCCCTACCTAGATGTACAAAGATACTTGAATAAATAAAAGATGGTCCATTCATGGAATGGATTTCTAGATAGCCTATAAAATGATGAAGGAGGTAACTTATTGGTGTGGATATTTGTGACATATTAAGTAAATAAAAAAGCAAGTTTCAAAAAGGCACAATATAACTCAATTTTATTAGAAAAAACATCTGTCTGTTGGCCGAGTGCGGTGGCTCAAGCCTGTAATCCCAGCACTTTGGGAGGCCGAGACGGGCAGATCACGAGGTCAGGAGATCGAGACCATCCTGGCTAACATGGTGAAACCCCGTCTCTACTAAAAAAATACAAAAAACTAGCCGGGCGAGGTGGCGGGCGCTTGTAGTCCCAGCTACTCGGGAGGCTGAGGCAGGAGAATGGCGGGAACCTGGGAGGCGGAGCTTGCAGTGAGCCGAGATCCGGCCACTGCACTCCAGCCTGGGTGACAGAGCGAGACTCCGTCTCATAAAAAAAAAAAAAAAAAAAAAAAAAAGAAAAAACATCTGTCTGTGTGTGTGCATAGAAAAATACCTGGAATTTTGGCCACCAAGGTGCTAAGTTTGTTGTGCAACAATAAAAACTAGTGAAGTTATTTCAACTGTTGTCTGTGCATTAAGAATTCTGACAGAGCTGCTGCTGGTTGCTTTCCTGTCTTTTGCTGTCCTCAGAGGAAATGGAGGACAGCTGCTCACGGCCCGATGTGTGATAATCCAGCATGATTTTGATGGTCATAATTAAATCACACCTCATCCATGTCAATTCACGCAGATAGAGCCCAGCTATTTTTTGTTAACCATCCCACGGAGGCTATAAGCAGATGCCACCCATTCAGAAAAACAACCTCTCAACTTTTTACAGGCTTTGTGACAATTTCACTCCCTTGGTAGTTGCAGATAGAGATATCTTTTTAGATATTGATTCTGGGGTTTATTCATTGCAATCAAGTGAACACTATTAATAGGTGTATCAGGAATGCCTACTCCAGGTAGGGCATAACTAAAAGGTAAGATATAAACCTCAAGACTTGGGGCCAGGCATGGTGGCTCATGCCAGTAATCCCAGCACTTTGGGAGACCAAGGCGGGCAAATCACTTGAGGTCAGGCATTCGAGACCAGCCTGGCTGACATGGTGAAACCCCATCTCTACTAAAAATAAAAAATAAAAATTAGTCAGGCATGGTGGCACGTGCCTGTAATCCCAGCTACTTGGGAGGCTGAAGCAGGAGAATTGCTTGAACCCAGGAGACGGAAGTTGCAGTGAGCCAAGATTGTGCCACTGCACTCCAGCCTGGGTGATAGAGCGAGACTCTAACAAACAAACAAACAAACAAAAAGACTTGGTCTCTTCAATTTTTCTATTAAAAATTTACTTGTTATTACAACACCTTTTAGACATTTCAGAATTACTTACAGTCTCATTTCATTCCAAAAAGAATTTACGGTGGCTTATCAAATTATGTGAGTATAATAGGGTAAAGATAATTGAGGAAATCTGGATGAAGGAAGGCTAAGGCTCTATCAATAAGACAAAAATAGCAACGTTAGTAAAGAAACCACATGATTTAAAGTTCTGAATATTTACTAGGTGGGGACATCAGTTTTGCTCTGATCTTTCTAGTGGCCTATTTCAGCATTTAATACGGTCAAATGTAGAGCAAAATGTAAAGAAATACAAACCTTAGGCAGACACTGTCCATTTTCTTCTAAGCTCAACTGTTACTACTGTCTATGCAAATAAAGCTTGGCTTTTCGTTTAAACCTCAGGAAAATGGTTCCTTCCTCTCACGCCCACCATTTCTAGCCAGTGGAAAGGTGATGGGCTGCTAGCTCATTGACCACAGAGCGGTGCCCCAGCTTTCTCTCCTGCATCTATGCACGATGGATGGAGTGCAGAGAGAGGCTCTGTTCTCAGGCTCATGTGTGTCTATCTTCTTGGTAGAAGGAAAATAGCCTTGGTTATGTCAGGGAAGACTTTAAACTTCCTTTCTCAAGTACTTTCCAACATTTTGATGTTTCATCTTCTCAGTCTGGTCTCTACCCAGATGCAGTATGTGCCCACTGTGAGGATGATGTTATTCCAAGTGAGATGTTACCTTGGCAACCAACTTACCAACTCACTCAATTAACCAGCTTCCTCTCTGTAATCAATACTCATTAGCGCCGAATCACTTCTTCGCTTTGCCTTGCAATTTTAACCACTCATCTGGGTCAATCTGTTTTTTAAAAGTAACAGTCATTTCTCCTTTGGAATATGGAAACTCATTTGAACCCAACAGAACTCCTTTCCCTGGGGCCCCTGAGGAGGCTGTCATCCCAACTCAGGCTCACCCAAGGAAGTACCAGCTGGTGATTTTGGTGGCATTGGCAGCAGAGCCTCCCCAGTGGCTTCCAGCAAGTCACTGGGGCCTTGCCCATGGGGGAACTGACAAGAAGGAAGGTCGCACCTGCCATTCGAAACCAGAGAGACAGCTTCTGTGTACCCAAGAGACTCCTTGGAGTTTCCAAGGGAGAAATACTACTATGGGATGGTTACTGTAGACTGACATGGTTTGAGAATAGAGAGAAAAAAATGTATTATTAAAAACCAAAACAGTCTGTTCCACTTCCCACTCTGCTTCTAAGGCAGGGGATGGGGGGTGGTGGTGTAATTCATGTCTCAGGGAGATAAAATTCTACACAACTTCCTTTGCTGCACAGAACCCAGTGGGAGACGAGGGGGACAATGGGTATTCCGGAGCCTTTGCAGGTTTTCCGGAGCTACGGCTCCACAGGACACCTGGAGTGGGTGGACTTTGGTGGAGCAGGAATATTTTGTGGGTCTCCAGAGGTTGGTGAGAGAGGAGAGGGAGGTTGAGTTCTAAGGAAGTAGAGCCCTGAATGTGGGGAAGGCGGGCTGAGCGCTCTGATGGTGTAAAGACTTCTCGTGGCCCTAAACTTCATGAGAGTCAGCTATGTGCACACGTGCCCTGGGTAAGTGGTGCTGGAGGCAGACCTGGGGATGCAGGAAAAGAGGCCTGTTCCGCCTCTGGAATGTCATGCACACAGCAATAGCACTGCTGGCTGGCTAGATGACCCACAAATGGAAACACTTAATTAATTAATGAAAAGCGTTGTCCTAGGCACTGGAAATTCATTAGAAGTTGAAGCAGAAAGATCCCTGCTCTCAAGGGCTCGCGTTCTAGTGGCAGAGGCAGAAAACAGGCCAGGAAATGAATGAATAAGCACTTCAGGTATGCTGAGTGCTCTGAAGATAATGACTCAGAGAGAGCCTGGTAGGTGGCCCCTTTAGACGGTGCGGGTCGGGGGGCCTCTCTTGGGAGCTGATGTTTGATTTGAGCTGAGAGCTGAAGGATGAGGACTGGACAGCTCATGAGAAGCCCAGAAAGAGTGCTCCAGAAAGAGCAATGCCCGACTGTCCTGGCCATGTGTTCATTTTCTCCACCAGAAGCGAATGCTCTTTACCCCGAGTGCCTTCACATTGACTCCAGGCTCTCTCAGGGGCCCCGTGACTTCTGATACAGACCCTCTTTCCAGCCCTTAAAAACACTCAGCTTCACTGGTAATAATAATAATAAAGCCAGCACACCTATGCAATACCACTGTCATCTTGTACATTTAAGGGATTAAAAAAAAGTCACTGGTGAGGATCTAGTGAAATGTCTCTCTTACACGCTGCAGGTGGAACTGTGAATTGGGAACCCCTTTGAAAGCAACTGGAAAATATTATTGAAAGCCATAAAAATGTTCCTATTTCTGGAACCAGTAATCTTATTTGAGGATCTGTCCTAGGGTAATAATATAAACTATGGAAAAAGTCTGTGCACAAAGATGTCTACTTGAAGGTTATTTATAAGAATGTAGAACAACAGTTTTAGTGTGCAATGACAAGGGAAAGGTGGTGAGGGGTCAGCCCAGTGGTGTATGGGGTCGCCATGAGAGCCGACACAGTGAAGCCATGTTTTTGAAGTCACATGAATCTTGGCTCAAATCCTGACCCTTCCAGTTTCTTTTTCTTTTCTTTTTTCTTTTTTTCTTTTTCTTTCTTTTTTTTTGAGACAGTGTCTTGCTCTGTTGCCCAGGCTGGAGTGCAGTGGCACAATCTCGTCTCAATGTAACCTCTGTCTCCCAGGTTCAAGTGATTCTCCTGCCTCAGCCTTCTGAGTAGCTGGGATTACAGGCCTGTACCACCACATCCAGCTAATTTTTGTATTCTTAGTAGAGACGGGGTTTTGCCATATTGGCAATACTGGTCTCGAACTCCTGACCTCAGGTGATCCGCCTGCCTCACCTCTCAAAGTGCTGGATTACAGGTGTGAGCCACCCCACCCGACCTGACTCTTCCAGTTTCTGCTGTGTGATCTTGGTCAAGTTTTTTAATCTCACGGGGCCGCTGGGCCTCAGTTTCCTGATAGAACAGGGATATCACTCATCTTATTTTTCATGAGCAGAGAAGAGTCATTTCCATGAAGAGCTGTGTTCCAGGCAGTGGGTGGTCAGCGTTCCAGCAACCCTCTTCCTCCCCCACAGTGACAGCTCACGAAACACTTTTACTTCCACAGTCTCACGCAATCTTGACAATCTCAGGACGATTATTTCCACTTGGCAGATAAAGAAACTGAGGCTAAGTGAGAGTAAAAGTCACCCAGCGGTTAAGAGGGATAGTCAGTACTTGTCCTTAGGACTTCTGACCTTTGCATGTGCTGTGGCAGTCTCTTCTGCGACTCCTACACATCCTTCAAGACCCAGTTCTAATACCACCTCTTCTAGGGAGCCTCTCCTGAAACCTCCCTGTCTGTGCTCCCATGGCACAGGGAGGCTTGTGAGCTGGAGGCATGCATGGGGCTTTGGTAGAAAGTTTAGCTTCAGATTTAAGGCCCAGCTTCCCCCTCCACCACCTCCTGAGAAGATGGAGTGGTAATTACTCTGGTTATATCTCCCTCCTGATTTAATAGATGAAAAATAGGGTTTAACTTTCTTTGGTACTCAGAGGGTGGTGAGGTTAAAAATGAAGCAGCTTCTTCGAAATGACAGCTGTCCTTTTTCTCTTCAGCATGGGGGACTCTAGAAGTGTCCCCTGCGTGGGCATGCACCATTTAATAGAGCATGGCGTCGGGCCTCAGTTTCCTTGTCTGTCCAGTGGAGTACTTCCTTGGAGGGTTGTGGGGGGTCTGCATGAGTTAATTTATGTAGAGCTTTCTTCACAGTGACTACTGGAAGCATGGCACGAATGTGAGCTATTATTTTCATTAATCTTATTACTGAAGGGCGCACTTTGCGCGGGGTAATTGCCTGTTTACTGAGAGGCCTCCCCGGGCCAAGCGCAGGGCCCGAGGCAGGGCCTGGCACGATGCCCGGCTCCGCAGAGCGCAGGGAGGGGAGGAAGAAATGAAGAGATGTCCCCGGGGAGGTGATATTTGAGTGAGGAGAAGACGGAGAGACTCCGGGAAGGGCCCTGAGGCCGTGGCCAAGGCAATAATGAAATGCGCGGCTGCGGCTTCCGGGGCGCGCCTGGGGAAGCCCTTGGGGCTCGCTAAGCTGGAGCTTAACCCCGGCGAGGGGTGGCGGGCGGCGGCCCGGGGCGGGGGCGGGGTGGGAGGCATCCCGGAGTCCGGATCCGCTGGCTGGGGAGGGGCGGGTGTCTCCGTGAGACCCCCAGGTTCGGGTTCTGCCCCACCCCGCGCGGCCCTGCGGCGGCCTCGCCCCGGATTGTTTACCCCCAACCCGACCTCACTCCTAGCTTGCAGCTAGGACCCAGGATTCGGAGTCAGCCTGCCCTCATTCTGGTCCGGACCCAGCCTCTCACCAGCCTTCTGACCTTGGGGAGGGCACTGAACCTTAGGCGCTCTGGGCCTCAGTTCCTGCCTCTGCAAAACTGGGAATAATCATAGCGTACGCATTAGGGTTGTTGTGAAACTAAATGAGTTAGTTCAAGGGCGTAGAACAGGCACACCGTAAGTGCTCAATAAATGTTGGGGGTTGTTTCTTTGATTGGGAGTCCTTTGGGGGAATTTGCTGAGCCTGGTGCCGAAAACAATGGTTTGAATCCTGTTCTGTCGCTATGTGTGACTTCAGGCAGGTCATTTCCACTCTTGGAGCCTCAGTATCCTCATCTGTAAGATGGGGGAATGTCCATCTTAAACAGTTACGCAGATGAGGAATAAAACACCAGCTCCTGTTTGGGGAGCCAAGCACCATGCCACCTACTCTGTGCCCCCACTAAACTCCCATAATCCTGGGCATGGTAACCCCTCAGCCATTCCTTCCACTTACAAACAGGGGCTTACGGGGTTTACTCATAACCTGTTTGAGGTCCCACAGCCAGCACATAGGGCAGCTGAGGCTAGAAGGGAAGTCTCTCTGATGCTGCGTGGCTTCTCCCAGCAAAGGGAAGAATGTGTGTCTATTTTGTCAGCCACAGAACTGGGCAGGGCTTCAGGGAGAGGCTAGTGAGCCCCAGGCCCCCATGGGAGTGAGGCAGGGCCGACATGACCGTGCGCTTGGCAGAGGGCAGGCTCGACCTGAGTTCTCATCTCTCCTTGCCTGAGTGGTCTTGGACAGCTGCTCATTATTGAGCCTCGAGTTCCTCATCTGTCAGGTGGGCACCTCTTGCTTCCCTGGTTATGTGAGCTGAGGTCACTGTAGAAACGAGGAGTATATCAGAGAGATTAGGGAACCAGGTGAGGGTCCTGCCGGCAGAAGGACCAGCACAAGTCAAAGCGTGGAGGTGTGAAACCGGATGGAGGATTGGCATTGGAGGCTCAGAATGGCAGGAGCAGGGGTGGGCTTGCAGAAGAGGCTGGAGAGGGAAACAGGATCCCGTGTGAATGGCTTGCTGATGAGCAAAGAGCTTGGATTTTATTTTGGAGCAGTCTTTGAAGGCTGAGAGTTGAGTTAGGGTTTGGGGCATTAGGTAACTCCACCTTGAACACCAACAGGAGCATCTGTCCCCTCTGAGAGACTGCGTCTTCCCTAGCACTGGACAGGTTTCATTTAATCATCCTTAGAACAACCCTCTGTCTCAGGTAGGCATGTCAATAATCCCCATTTGAGGCACAGAGAGGTTAAGGAAGTGGTCTGGGGTCACACAGCTGCTAAGGGTAGAGTTGGGATTTGAAGCAGGCTGGCCAGCTCCAGTGTCCACACCCCTAACCACTTTCCCCTTTTGCCTCCCTGTGTGGTCAGCCCTGAGCACCAGCCCTTCTAGGGCTGACTCTGGAAAGTCCCAAGGTCGTGGATCTCTCTGTTTGTGCCCAGCCTATTCCTGCTTTGTACGTGGGCTCTTGGGCCTAGGTTGACTGACGGTGCAGCTTTAATGGAGTAGCCTTGGCTGCCGAGGCAAGGGGGAGGGGAGCAATTTCTCAGAAATCCAATAAGTCGAGTGACTCAGTGTGCGGGCAGCCCCCTTCCCACCCCCGCCTCAGCTCTGGTCCCAGCTGACTGAGGTCACGGTCACCCCCACCCCACCCCACCCCAGCCTGACCCAGCACCTCCTTCCTGGCCAGGGTCTTGGGAGCATAGTCTAAAGACTGCCCCCAACCTTTGCCCTGGGTCCCCCATCAGGTGCAGCCTCCTCAATCTCTGCCTCCCGTCCTGCCCCTGTGCCACCCTCCCGGACCTTCCGGGTCATCTTTCCCAAAGGCAAATAGGATCTTGTCTCTCTCCTCCTCTCTGCTGCCCCAGAGGGGGTCCCAATTCCTCAGACAGGCCAGCAAGGTGGTTTGCCATCATCTTCCACCCACCTTCCCAGTTCTGTGTCCTGCAACTTCCCCAGACACAATCAGTAAGCATCTCCTTGTGCCTCCAAGAGTCTCAGAGCTTCTGTAACTAACCTGCTGTGCCCCCTGCCAGGAATGTCCTTCCTTTCGTCATCATGGTAAAATTCTACTTAGCTTTCAAGGGGCACCTCCTCCTGAAAGCCTTCCCTGATTTCCCCTGGCATGTCTAGTTACTCCTTTCCCTGTGTGCCCCCAGTGCTTGGTTTGCACTGGTATTAGCAGTGATCCCATTGTATGACAATTATTTGATTAGCCATCCCCTCTCCCCATCAGACTTTGAAAACTCCTCAATAATATCCTAATAGCTGTCGTCACTGAGTGCTTACTATGTGCTGGGTACTGTGCTAAGACTTTACCTGCCTGATTTTTAGTTTTCTCAATAACCCTGCAGGCAGGCACCATGCCTATCACCATTTTACTAAGATGAATGGAAGCACAGCCAGGTGAAATGACTTGCCTGAGGTCATACAGTACTTAAGTGGCAAAGCAGTCTCTGCAGAGGTGGCCTCTTAATCAGCCCTCTCTGCTGCTTCCTCTTCCAAGCTCGGGCCCCAGCACAGATCAGCCGTGCCCAGAGATTTGCTGAGTGAATAAATGAGTAGGAGACCCCCCACAGCCAAGTCTCTGGATTGGGAGGTTTAGGGAAGGGAACTAGCATGGAGTGAGCTCGTGAGTGTGACAGGAGTGCCCCCAGCAGCCCTGGGGCCCTCATACTATTATAGATTGAGTGTCACTAACGGGAAAATCTGAAATTTAAAATACTCCAAAATTGGAAACTTTTTGAGCACTGACATGATGCTGAAAGGAAATACTTGTTGGAGCATTTTGCATTTCTGATTTTCAGATTGGGGTGCTCAATTGGTATAACACAAATATCCCCAAATCCAAAAAAGTTCAAAACCCGAAACACTTCTGGTCCTAAGCATTTCAGATAAGGGATACACAACCTGTATCTCAGTTTACAGATGAGGAAATGGAGACTTGGAGCTATTAAAGGACTCCCCCGAGCCCAGAGTAAATTAGTTGCAGAGGCAGGGGCTGCGTGATTCAGATTCCAGGTTGGGACAAAGGTCTGGGGGACCCTCTGCTTCTGGAGAGGAGAGAGAGGCTCCTTTTTATTTCACCAAAGCTCCCCCTCCAGAGACTGGGATCATGGTCTTGACTCTGTTGTCAGGGGGCCTGAGAAGGGCATGGTCAGGATATTTTCAAGTAAGAATTCAGCTAAGGCCTGGCAAGGAAAGGCCAAGTGAAGTGTCTGCTGGAGGAGGGAGAAAGTGAGTTTAAGTTGAGTTTGGTAAGAATTTGGGCTTTGAAAATGGACAGTGCTGGGTTTGAGTCCTGCCTCTGCTATCTGTTAGCTGTGTGACCCTGGGCAATGCTTTAACCTCTCAGAATCTTACTAACCTGATCTGTAAAATGGGGATACTATGCCTCATATTAGGTTTTATTGAGGATCACAAAATGTTGCATCCAAAGTATTAGTACTTGGCACATAGCACTTTGTAAATATTAGTGTTTATTAGTAGAGCCAGCATTAGGCTAGAATTTGGGTTAGATTGAGTTGATAGAGTTTTGAGGGAAAACCTCGGACCCAGGGCTGCCAGTCTGTTTGGGACCTGTCTGCACTTGTCTATGTCTTAGGATGGCACAGAGGACTCTGCTAGCGATCAGGACAGGGCTGAGCTCAGAGCTGGGGCTTGGGTCACAGCAGAATGAAGAGTGAAACAGATTGGAGTTAGAATCCTGCTTTTCCCACATTGCTGGGTGACCTTGAACAATATACTTGCTCTCTCTCTCTCTTTTATTTTTATTTTTTTGAGACAGGATTTTCCTCTGACCCCAGGCTGGAGTGCAGTGGCCTGATCATAGCTCACTGCAGCCTCGACCTCCTGGGTGCAGGTGTTCCTCCCACCTCAGGCTCCCAAGTAGCAGCTGGGACTGCAGGCACGCACCACCATGCCCAGTGTTTTTTTTTTTTGAGACAGAGTTTCACTCTTGTTGCCCAGGCTGGAGTGCAGTGGTACAATCTCAGGTCACCGCAACCTGTTTCCCGGGTTCAAGTGATTCTCTTGCCTCGGCCTTCCAAGTAACTGGGATTACAGGCATGCGGCACCATGCCCAGCTAATTTTGTATTTTTAGTAGAGATGGGGTTTCACCACATTGGTCAGGCTGGTCTTGAACCCCCAACCTCAGGTGATCCGCCTGCCTCGGCCTTCTAAAGTGCTGGGATTACAGGCGTGAGCCACTGTGCCTGGCCCACCAACTGTTTTATTTATTTATTTATATTTATTATTGTTATTTTTTTGAGATAGAGTTTCTCTCTTGTTGCCCAGGCTGGGGTGCAATGGTGCAATCTCGGCTCACTGCAATCTCTGCCTACTGGGTTCAAGCGATTCTCCTGCCTCAGTCTCCTGAGTAGCTGGGATTACAGGCACCTGCCGCCATGCCTGGCTAATTTTTGTATTTTAGTAGAGACAGGGGTTTCACTATGTTGGTTAGGCTGGTCTTGAACTCCTGACCCAGGTGATCCACCCGTCTCAGCTTCCCAAAATGCTGGGATTATGGGTGTGAGCCACTGCGCCCGGCCTTATTTTTTGTATTTTTAGTTTGAGGCTGGCCTGGAACTCCTGAGCTCAAGTGGTCCTCTCGCCTTGGCCTCCCAAAGTATTGGGATTACAGGCATGAGCCACCGTGCCCGGCCCACTTGCTGTCTTTAAGCTTCAGTTTCCTTCTCTGTAAAATGGGGGTAATATTGCCCATCCCAACAAGGCGTTTGGTTAGGATTAAGTAAGATCATGGTGCCAGCCCTTAGACCTCAGTGAGTGTTTTGTATTTTAAAAATGATTTTCCTCCCCAGCAGTTTTCCACATCAAATTATTTGTTTCAAGAGAACGACCACGTAGCTGCTTGTAGCTAGCTTTCTTCGTCCATCCTTCCAGCCACCCGCGGTTAGTCCCTGCTGGAGTCAGATCTGCAGCGGGCACTGTGGATCCAGAGGCGGCAGAGGAGAGGGGTCAGGAGAGGCCTCCCTAGGGCAGAGATCCCTGCCTCCGTTTTGCGGGCTGGCAGGGGCGCTGCATGTGTGAAGGCACAGAGGCCTGCCCGTTGAACTATGCGGAGTTTTATGAAAATCGGAACGGGTTAGGGGTACAAGCAAAGTCCCAGTGTTTCCAGCGTTCTTTCCAACCCTGTCGCCTGTCGCTCGACGCGGACCTCCTGCAAATGAAGCGCGGGTGCCCTCTGCTGGCCTGCCTGCTGACTGCACCTTCTACTTTGGGGACTCCCAGCCCCCGCGTCTTTGGGAGGCAAATATCCATAAAAGGTGGAGTATCTAAACTGGAAAGACCCTCAGAAATCATCCACCCCTGACTTCCCGATGGAGACGTGAGGCCCTGTGTGGGGCAGGGAGCTTGCACAGGGCAGGAATTCGGGCCCCTGAATCCAATGGAGGCTGGGCTGTCAGTGCCTGGGACAGGGAGGTGCCCAGGGAGGGTTCTTGCCGCGGAGCTCCAGCCTGCGGAAGGTGGGATGGGGGTGGGTGGAGAGTGACTGCAGAGAGCAGAGGGGGTTTCACATTCTCAGCCCCTTGCCCCATCTGGCTGGCTCAGTCGTGGGATTTCCTGTTTTGTCTTGGAGCAGCGGCACTGCAACCTGATAGCCATGAAATAGGAGCTCAGGGTGTGTGTGTGTGTGTGTGTGTGTGTGTGTGTGTGTGTGTGTATCTTGAAGGGCGATGTTGGCATCAATCAGTAGGTGTCCTGGGCTGGTGACATCACCCCCCTACCTCTCTGATCTTCCTTTAAAGCCCTTCCTTTCTCCACTCCCAAGTCCCCAGCGGCTGCCACTGCTGCCTGGCCCTTGGTTCTCCAGCAAAGGTGGTGGTGGGTGAGGGGACCTGAAAGCAGGAAAGACCCTTACCTTTAGAGCCCCAACAGAAGACAGCCATGGGTGCCAAAGCTAGAGTGGGCTCAGAATGGGCAGGCGTCATAGGCGATCAGAAGTGGGGAGGGTAAGAGAGAAGCGAGTTGAGGAGAGTGTTCAAGCTGCTGGCCTAGATGATGGGTTGTGCCCTTGATGAGATGAGGAGCTTGGCGAGACCACAGCGACCTGATGCCTGGAAGCTCATCCCCTGTGGAGAGCACTGTTTCCTGTCTCATCCTGCTGGCAGGGCGGCTGTGTATGTGTGTGTGCGTGTGTGTGTGTGTGCATAGGCACTGTGTGTGTGCTGGGTATGCCACGTCCATGAGCTGGGAGCCTGGGTTTACTAGGGATGGGGGCCATAAGACCAGGAAGAGGCCCGCCTTGGCTGGGAAGTGGCCCTTTGTTCCCAGTATGGATCACATCAAGGCCAGTAAGACTGCAGTCTGTTCCTGGTTGATGGTGGGTAGGGAGGGCCTAGCTTAGCCTGGCTTAGGGTGCAGATGGGAGTTCCAGGCCTGTACCCGTCTTTCCCAGTAGGGTGGCCTCAGACAAGTACCTGCCTCTCTCTAGGCCTCAGTGCCCTCACTGACAAATGGAAACAATGCAGTGTAGATGCGTGGAGACAGCGAAAGAGGCACTGCAGGAAAAGTGCTCAGTGCTGTGTCTGGCACACTGTGGGCCCTGGGTAAAGGGCGGAAGGTATTAGTGTTTCTTAGCTGGGTGTTCTGGTGCTTGGTAGTCGGGCCCCATCTCTCTGTCTGACTTTATTGCTCCTAGGCCTTCCTCCTCACTCTGCTCCAGCTGCACTGACCCTTCTTCCATGGGCCTGGAGAACACCAGGTTCATTCCAGTCCGGAGCCTGCTCAGCAGCTCTTCCTGCTGCCGGTTTCAGTTGTTGCATTGCCTATTCCTTCTCAGCTCTCAGGTCCCTGTCTAATGTCACCTCCCTGGGGCAGTCTCCCTGACTACTATAGCAAGGCACCTACTGTGCCTCTCGACAGCCAGCCTTCCTTCCTTCCTTTCCTTTCTTTCTTCCTTCCTCCCTCCCTCTCTCCCTTTCTTTCTTTTCCTTCCTTCCTTCCTTCTTCTTTCTTTTCTCTCCCTTTCTTTCTTTCTTCCTTCCTTCCTTCCTTCCTTCCTTCCTTCCTTCCTTCCTTCCTTCCTTCCTTCCTT
>NW_012117376.1:9965586-9968709 GCF_000951035.1 Colobus angolensis palliatus
CCTTTTTCTTTTTTGAGATAGGGTCTTGCTTTGTTGCTCAGGCTGAGTACAGTGGTGCAATCATAGCTCACTGTAACTTTGAACTCCTGGGTTCAAGGGATCCTCCCACCCAGGCCTCCCCAAATGCTGGGATTACAGGCATATGAGCCACCATGCCTGGCCCCTGTTGTCTAGGGGTACTGTTGTTGGAGCAGGTGCTGCTGGAGAGTGCATGAGTGTGCATGTATGTTCACCTATGTGTTCATATGTGTGCCTGGACATTTGGGGGAAGATTGAGGCACTTTCTAATATGTCCTAGCCCCTGACAGCACCAGAACCTGAGTGACTTGTTGGCTGTTTGTTCCTCCACCCCCCGTCTCTCAGGCTGTGAGCCTCTTCAGGCTGGGGACCTTGTCTCTTGTGTTCCCAGCCATGTCTCTGGTGCCTGTAACAGTGTCCAGCACATGGTAGGCACTCAATATTTATGTGATTTATGTAACTTATGTGTGGACTGTGCAGAGGCTTCTAGCGCATGATAATTTGGAGCCAGATGACCCTGGCTTGAAATCCCCAATCCTGGCTCCATCCCTCATTGGCTATGTGAGACTTCCTGGGCCTTGGTTTCCTCATCTGTGAGAGGGGGTTAAGTAGAGTGACATCACAGCTGGTTGTTAGGAACCAAAAAAGGTCATGAGCACACATCGTGTGTGTCAGGAGTTACTGAGAGCAAGAATGATGCTGGTATCAATCAATGACTGCGTGCCGGGCACGGCTCTAAGATCTCTACTTCTTTTAACTCATTTCATCCTCACAACTGCCTTGTGAGGGAGGATTATGATGATCCTGTATTACAGATGAAGACACTGGGACTCAGAGAAGGAAGTCCCATGCCCGGCGACGATCCTGACTCCCCAGCAAGTGCTGTAGACGCAGGCGCTTTTGGGGGCCCAGCCAGTTTCCTCCTTGAAATTTAACCAGTGCTCAGGAAGGACTGGAAATCAGGCGACCTGAGTCCTATTGCCATCTCTGCACTGACTTGCTGTGACCCCGGAGGAGGCTGTGCCCCTAGGACCCCTTCTAGAACCCCATTTGTCCATGTGCATCATGAGGGCCTGGGACCAGGTGCTGGTGGGTTGTGAGGAGTTTGCAAACTCCAGTGCCTGGGGCCAGGCAGGAACTGGGAGAAAGCGGTTGGAAGCGGGAGGGCTGGACTGAACTGGGCAGCGGCCACTCAACTCTGGCTGATGATGGCCAGGCGGGAATGCAGGCCCAGTATTGCCAAATCTTTGAACTTTTCAAGAGAAGCAGAAAATCTGGATTTTTAAATGTGAAATCTGATTTTTAAATGTTGGCAACAATTTAAAAAGAAAGAAAGAAAGACAGTGTGTAGGCCAAACAAAGCCCACTTGTGGGTTGCATTTGAGCTCGTGACTGTCACTTTGCAATCCACGAGATACTCAATATTTAGAGGCCCCTTCCTGTCCTTGGGCCTTTGATAAAAATGACTCACACTGTTAAGAACTTACTATGCCCAGGGACATGAGTGTGATGTCATTGAACTCTCTCCCCACCTCCTTACCCACCATGTAATGTTTTCCTACCAGGTAATGTTATCATCTCCATTTGATAGGTGGGCAAACTGAGGCCCAGAGAGGTTAAGTAATGTGTCCAGGGTCACACAGCTAATGAATGGCATTGCTGGGGCAGCCTTGCTGAGCAGGGCTCTCCTGCTCCAAAGCTCACCCGTGTAACCATTTTCCCACACTGCCACAATGAACTTGACCTCCTACCCTCCAGGGCTCCCCCATCCTGGCCTCCTGGGGTCTCATGCACTCACTGGCTGACCCCAAGGTTGATCTAGCATAGTCTTGGCCTAGAAGTGGGGATGACCAAGGCAGGGGACCTCCTGATCCTCCCAGGACTCTGGGTTCTCCTCTCCCCAGATCCCCAGGTGCTGCAGGCTGCACAGGAGACCTGCCGGCCTGATGAGAAACCTGCCGCAGCAGCGCCAAGGCCGTGGCCTCCTCCAGCAGCCCAGCCGTAGGCTGGAGGAAATGTCTTCTCCTTTTGGAAATCCTGGCGTGGGCTGGGCCAGTCCCTTTGTCAGTCAAGCTGCTGTCGACTTTGCATATTTCTTTCTTTCTTTCTTTTTTTTTGACTCTCATTCTGTCACCCAGGCTGGAGTACAGTGGCGTGATTTCCGCTCACTGCAAGCTCTGCCTCCCGGGTTCACACCATTCTCCTGCCTCAGCCTCCCGAGTAGCTGGGTCTACAGGTGACCACCATCACGGCCGACTAATTTTTTGTATTTTTAGAAGAGACGGGTTTCACCGTGTTAGCCAGGATGGTCTGAATCTCCTGGCCTCATGATCTGCCAGCCTTGGCCTCCCAAAGTGCTGGGATTACAGGCGTGAGCCACCGTGTCTGGCCCAACATTGCGTGTTTCTCCAGGAACCCCTGCTACAAATTAGGGCTGAAAATCCCCCAGGTGTCTCCAAGACCACGTATGCCTATGTTCAAGTAGGTCTGTGGCTCTGCAGAGGTCACTGTGTGTGAGGGTGAGTTTGGAAAGTGCCTGTATCCGCATGGTGGGCTTTGCTGTCCACTATGTGTGGGGGCCTGTCTAGGGGTACTGTTGTTGGAGCAGGTGCTGCTGGAGAGTGCATGAGTGTGCATGTATGTTCACCTATGTGCTCACATGTGTGCCTGGACATTTGGGGAAAGACTGAGGTTAGTTTTTTTTTATTATTTTTTTTTATATTTTGAGATGGAATCTTGCTCTGTCACCCAGGCTGGAGTGCAGTGGCACGATCTTGGCTCAATGCCAGCTCCGCCTCCCGGGTTCACGCCATTCTCCTGCCTCAGCCTTCCCAGCAGCTGGGACTACAGGCGCAAGCGGCCTCGCCCAGCTAATTTTTTTGTATTTTTAGTAGAGACGGGGTTTCACCGTGTTAGCTGGGATGGTCTCGATCTCCTGACCATGATTTGTTCCACCCACCTTGGCCTCCCAAAGTCCTGGGATTACAGGTGTGAGCCACCGCGCCTGGCCTTTTTTTTGTTTTTATTTCTTATAGAAGTCTAATTTTCATAAAGTGTGGAAATCTTTTATTATTATTATTATTATTATTATTTTTGAGACGGAGT
>NW_012117376.1:9969639-9973059 GCF_000951035.1 Colobus angolensis palliatus
GCCCAGCTAATTTTGTATTTTTAGTAGAGACGGAGTTTCACCACGTTAGTCATGCTGGTCTTGAACTCCTGACCTCAGGTGATCCACCTGCCTCAGCCTCCCAAAGCACTGGGATTACAGGTGTGAGCCACTGTGCTCAGCCATGTCCTGGTTTTTAAAGTGGCAGAGCCTAGGATCCAGAGAGGAGACTGACCTGGTCTCGGCCGCATCAGCCTGCCCAGGCCTTGGCTTCCTTCAGCTCTAGCTGTAACCGGGTGGGATGTGAGGGCTCTTTGATTACACCTTTCCATCTTAGGCCCCCTGAGCACTGTCATTGCTCAAGCAGAAGGCAGTGTGGGGCCACGAAGAGAGGGCTGGCTTGGCAGCCATACAGGGGACTTGAGGTCGAGTCCTGGCTCTGCCACTTACTTACCGTGTAATTTTGGGCAGATTGTTTTGCCTCTCTGAGCCTGAGTTTCTTTCTCTGTAAAATGGGAACAGTAATAGGACTCATTTCATAAGAGTGGTGTGAGGATTAATAGCAGTAATGGGGCCCATGACAGCTGCCAGACTTGGAGGGTTTATCACATGCTGGATGCTGTTACCACACTGAATCGTCCCAGCACCAATATAAGGAGGTTATTGCTGCTATACCCATTTTACGGAAGAGAAAACTGAGGTTCAAAGGGGTTAAACGGTTTGCTCAAGGTCTTCTACTAGTAAATAGTAGTGCCTGGATTCCAGCCCTGATCTATCTGACTCCAAAACCCAGAACGCTTAACCCAGGAGGGTTATTCAAGATATTTAACAATTGGCCTGGCCTGGGCCTCGAGCCATCAGAATAGATGCCTGCCATAAACAAACAAGTTCATGCGCTCCCAGCCCCATCTCATCCATGACACATTCGACTGTGTTAAATGGGATTAATCCAGGAAATGAGATTACAGATGTCAAGCAGCTTGGAGAACCATGAAGCACTCCACAAGCGCTGGTTTCTATTTCTTCTCACATTGTGGGACTGGAGAACTGGCCCGGGAACCAGGAAATCTGGGCTTATGTCCTGACTCTGCCATTAACTTGCTGGAAAGCATTGGAAGAACGTTTCCAGAGTCAAACGTTAATAAGGCCAAACCTGCAAAAGAGAGGGTGTGCCCCTCCATGTGCTAATTACAAACAGCTCATCACAGCAGAGCCAGGCCTTCAGCTGGGCCAGGTTGTTAGCGCATTCAATTAAGGAATGGCATGTTAGAGTTTCTAAGAAACAACTTAAAATATGTTGTATATATCTGATGTGTACAACTTGCCATATTTAAAGCACACAACCTGGTGGGTTTTGACAGATGTACATACCTGAGAAATTGTCCCAGAATCAGGGTACCTCCCATTTCCACATCCCCCCACTTCTTCTCATTCCCTTTAGCGGTCCATCCCTTCCCCCACTCCCATTCTCAGGCCAGCATTGATCTGTTTTCTTACCCTCTAGGTCGCTCCGCCTTTTCTAGGGTTTCTGTAATTGAAAGCACAGAGTATTAGACTTTTGTCTAGCTCCCTTCATTCAGTGAACTCCATCCTGAGATTTATCCCTGTTTCCTGAGATGTATCCCTGTTGCTGTGTGTTCCTCTTTATTGCTGAGTAGTATTCTGTCGCATGGATACACCACAGTTTGTTTTTCCATTCGCCTGTGGATGGACATTCGGGTTGTTTTCAGTTTTTGACTGAAAACATAAGCAAGCGGCGACGAATGTTAATGTGTGTGTGCCTTTGTGGACATGTGTTTTTGCTTCTCTTGGGTAAATACTCAGCAGTAGAAGGGCTGGGCGGGGCAGACCGCTTTCCAGGGTGGCCGTGCGTTCCCACTGGTGTGTGTGAAAGTCGCTGTTGCTCCACATCCTCACCAACACTTGGCATGGCTGGCCTTTTTCATTTTGACCATTCTAGGGGGTGTGTGGTGCTATGCAGTGTGGCTCACATTGCAGCGTGGAAGAACAAATGGTTTCTGATGGTCTGTGATGTGCTGGGAGGTGCTGATCTGAACCATGAAGAGGGTGACTATTGGAGGAGTGGGTGCTGGTTTATTTTATGAGGCACCAGAAGGTAGAACTAGGGCCAATTAGTGGCACCCATAGGGAGACAGATTGTGTCTAATATTTCAGAAAGAGCTTTCTGTTAGGACTGTCCAACCATGGAATGAATTTTCTTCTGGAGTAGTGAGCTCACCATTGCCCGGAGTGGTCAAGACTTTGAGTAACTGGTGAGACTTGTGGGGCTGGACTAGATTTCTAACGAGGTTCCTCTGGGCCTGCCTATTTTGGCTTCTGTGGTTCTAGGAATTATCAGATGATAAAAGTCTCATGACCAGAGTAAGCATTAATATCTGAGTCTTGCTGGCTCCGCCCCCCACCTCCACCTGTGGGAACTCCAGCTCCTGGGTTCATTCCTCTCCCCTCTCAAGTGAGTAGGTGAATCCCTACCCCCTCCCACCGCTGCTGCTGCCTCCAGTGTCTCCATCGGGGCCCTGCCTCAGCCGGGCCCTGCCTCCCAGGGCCCCCACGCTCTCAGTCCTCTGCCACTTCCGGAGCTCACTGCTTGCCAGGGACAGAGAGGAAGGGCGCTTCTTGAGGGTGCGTCCCCTGGCAGGGCAGCATGGACCATCTTCAAAGCAGCTCTCTCTGCCCACACTCAGCCTCCCCACCCAGGGTTGTTGCTGCTGCCGAGGTGGCCGGGCTGGAGCGGGTCCTGGTACCAAGTGTCGAGAGGTGTTCAGAACCAAGACCCCCTCCAACCAGGGGCCCCTGCCACTGAATCTCGCTTGCTACCCGCTGTCTGCTTTCTCTTACGGAGGCTTTCCTCCTCGGCTCCTGGCAGTCCTGCCTGGTTTCCATTAGGTGCCTGCCCCAAGTCAACCAGTTACATCATATATCTGTCTGAACCCCAGCCATGGCGAGGTGCAAGTACCTTTTGCCCTGTGGCCATCCTGTGACCAGGAGGACGGTTGCACATGGAGGCTGGATGCTGAGTGTCACCCAGCCCTCATACTGCATGCATCCAGATTTCAGATCTGGCAGGTCCACTATGACCCAGCAGAAGTAATCAAAGGCAATTTCTTTTAAAAGGAAAGCTTTCTTCGGGATTATGTTTACCCTACTTAATTCTTTTATTTAAAAATAGGTAGGCTGGGTGCAGTGGCTTGCACCAGTAATCCTAGCACTTTGGGAGGCAGAGGTGGGTGGATTACTTGAGGCCAGGAGTTCAAGACCATCCCGGGCAACATTGCAAAACCCGGTCTCTACTAAAAATACAAAAATTAGGTGAATGTGGTGGCGCATGCCTGCAATCCCAGTTACTCGGGAGGCTGAGGCAGGAGAATCGCTTGAACCCAGAAGGCGGAGGTTGCAGTGAGCCAAGATAGGGCCACTGCACTCCAGCCTGGACGACAGAGT
>NW_012117376.1:9975344-9991886 GCF_000951035.1 Colobus angolensis palliatus
ACCCAGGAGGTGGAGGCTGTGGTGAGCTGAGATGGTGCCATTGTACTCCAGCCTAGAAAGCAAGAACAAAACTCTACCTCAAAAAAAAAAAAAAAAGAAAAAAAAAAGAAAAAAAAAGTACCCTGCTTGATGACTTTCCAAACTAATGGCCCTGACACGCCCACCAGCCATAGCCGGCATTACTCATCTCACTGGCCCTCACTGGCGTCAGGTTTCCCTCACTCGGGGTTGGCGGGGGCGTGTATTCTCCTGCTGTTTGCCAGGCTGCTGTGAGCTTGACCCTGTGCTACTCACTTGGGGATCAGGGGTCACCCAGTTTGGGCAGCAGCCATGCAGTGCCAGGTCTCTGGGGTCCCAACAAGTCAGCAAAGATGTATGTCATGTTGGTTAGAATGAAGTGGATTCTAAACAGCACTTAAGGATCCATTAATAATGGTGTTGGTGTGTTATTCATCTTGAAGAAGTGACGGATGTTCCCCTCAGCAAAATGCTGATGTGGGAGAATGAGTTGGGAGTTAGGAGACTGATGAATTTCTTCCAAGGGACTCATTGCCTTTCACCTGGACGACCTCCTCCCCGGTCCCCTGCCTCTGGCTGTAGCCTCCATCCACGCTGGTGTCCAGTTCGTCTTCTTGAGGGAGTCTGGGGAGGTGGGATGGGTGCTGGGTTTGGAATCAGGTGGTGGAGATCTGGTCTGGGTTCTATCCCTGAGCTCCTGGGTGTGGGGACATCAGCTTTTGTTACCCCTGTTCTTGGACCAGCAAATTCAATTTTCCTTTGGGGTCCCACGCTCTTCTCAGTCCTGGGGTGCCATGTGGGGCTGACACTGCCTCCGCCGCCTCACCCCCACTCCAGGAGTAGACACATTATGCCCAGACATGGCCACTGAGAGTCCCACAGATCTGTGGCAAGTGTTTGCTGGAGGGGAAGCATGTGTCCCAAGGTAAGCCTGGATCCAACCGCACCTGAAGTTCACTCTTCAACATCCTGGTCATGCTTGCGGAGTCCCTCCTCCTTTCAAAAAAGTCAGTCTGGGCCAGGTGCGGTGGCTCACGCCTGTAATCCCAGAACTTTGGGAGGCTGAGGTGGGCGGATCACGAAGTCAGGAGATCGAGACCATCCTGGTTAACGCAGTGAAACCCCATCTCCACTAAAAACACAAAAAATTAGCCAGGCGTGGTGGTGGGCGCCTGTAATCCCAGCTACTTGGGAGGCTGAGGCAGGAGAATGGTGTGAACCCGGGAGGCAGAGCTTGCAGTGAGCCGTGATCGTGCCACTGCACTCCAGCCTGGGCGACAGAGCAAGACTCCATCTCAAAAAAAAAAAAAAGTCAGTCTGAATCAGGTGCTTGCCACTTTCAAACAAGAGTTGTGTCTGAGACACAGTGGGACCTTGAATAAGTCCTTTGTCTTTCGTGGGCCTCAGTTGCCCTGTCTGGAAAATGAAGGGTTGGATTCTCCAAGGTTCTTCCAACTCGGGAGGTTCACAGCCCCCATCCAGGCCACGTGACTCACACACTGAGGGGCCACAGGTGGACAGGCTGGCTCTCGTGGAGATTCAGCTGCTCTGTGGCCTGGCAGGAGAAACCTCGGTGGGCATGCTCTCCCCACACCTCCAAAATGCTGCCTTGGAAAGGAAGCAGTGGCTTAGCAGGCAGCCCCTGGGGGTAGGGGAGGATCCGGGGGCACACTGGGGTTCCATCCTGTGACCAGCAGTGATAGGTGCTGCCCCTTCTCTTCGTCTCTCAATGGTTCCCAAGTACCTTCAAGATTAAGTCTTATCCCTTTAGATGGGGAGAGAGCAAGACTTCTCACAGTGCTCAATAAATATTCAGTGAATGAATGAATGGAAGGGCAAGCACATTCCCTTCATGCCCAGGTTCCCTGGCTGACTCTGCAGCCCCAGACTTCCCAGCCCTAGACCCTCCTCCTTCCGCTCTACACAGCATCACTCCCTGGTTCCTTGGACACGCCATGTCCTTTTGTGCCTCGGCCTTGTACATGCTGTTCCCTCTGCCTGGAACGTCTCTTCCCGCCACCCACCTGGCAGACTCATGTAGCCTTCAATACTCAGCTCAGCGCACTCATCTGCTGACTCAGCCAATGTTTCTGGAGCCCATCCTGTGTGCCAGGATGATCTATGTGCTGGCATTAACAAAAAAGTGTAGTCCCCCTTCTCAGAGAGCTGCCTGCTTGTGGGGAGGCCACCAGTGGGGATGCATGACATGAAGGACATTAAACTGGGGGAGGAGGTGGGGAGTATTGTGATGGTCACTTTTTGGGGTTCTCTGATTCAGTGATATTTTGAGGTGAGGGAGTAAGCCTTGCAGGTCTGGCCCAGACAGAGGTAACAACAAACATGCAGGCCCTGAGCTGGGAGCCAGCTTGGAATGTTTGAGTACTGGCGAGGAGATCCCAGGGCTGGAGTGAAGGGCGAAGGGCAGGGGAGGAGGTTCAAGAGGTCACAGCAGAGGGCTGGGGGGCGGATGCACACTTGCTGTCCTTTTACCTTGAGTTGGGAGTCACTGGAGAGGGCAGGATGGGAGCATTTTGAAAGGGACAAGAGCGGAAGTTGGGAGGTTGAGGCTGGTAGCAACAGGAGCCGTGGAAGTTGTCAGATTCTGGGTCTGCAGGCATCGGGTGTCAGAGAGATAGGGTCGAGGATGAGCGAGGGGGCGTCATCACCCACAGAGCTGGGGGTGCCATGAAAGCAGGTCTGGGGCAGGGGCCACCGGGGCTGGGTTTGGGCATGTGGATTTCCAGATGCCGTCACTGAGCTGCATGGACTCCTGGAAGTCCTGTGCTCTGGGGAAAGGCTGGGGCTGGAGGTGTGGGTCAGGGAGATGGAAGGTAGTGGAAGCCAGACACCGCGTGGGTCACCTAAGGAGGGAGTGAGGGTAGGGCACAGGACCAGAGCCTCCCAGGTGGTCAGGGAAGCCAGGAGGCACCGGCAGAGGAGCCAGGAAGCAGGAGGAAAACCAGAGCGAAGCTGCTGAGGACTGGAGAGGAGACCCAGCCGCCCTGTGTTAGGTGCTGCCACCACCTACACCCAGGGGCACTTGGCTATTTGGTCCATCCACAGGCAGGCCATGGGTGACCTTGAGGAGACATGAGGACGAAAGCCCAGTTGAAACAGGCTCCGGAGGGAGAGGGAAGTGGGGGATTGGAGAGTATGCCAAAGGGGTCAGGGGTCAGGGGGCATCTCTAAAGCAAAGCCCTAATGAAAGGAGGGAGTCAGGGACATGGATGCCTTGGAAGAATAGTTCTACCAGCGGAGTGAAAAACTGGGGCAAAGTCCCCAACCATGAGCAGGGCTGCCTGTGTTTAGAGAACCAACAGAAGGCTGTTTTGGAGGAGGTGGGCAGCCCGGGGCTTCGTGGGCTGGGGGCAGGCTGGAGTTGAGTCTGCCTGAGGCTGATGGGCAGCTGCAGATGGCTTTGAGTGCTTGATTTATCTATTTTTAAAAAATACCCTTGGCTGGATGCGGTGGCTCACGCCTGTAATATCAGCACTTTGGGAGGCCAAGGCAGGTTGATCACTTGAGGTCAGGAGTTCGAGACCAGCCTGGTCAGCATGGTGAAACCCCTTCTCTACTAAAAATACAAAAATTATCTGGGCATGGTGGTGCGTGCGTGTAATCCCAGCTACTCAGGAGGCTGAGGCAGGAGAATCGCTGGAACCTGGGAGGTGGAGGTTGCGGTGAGCTGAGACCACACCACTGTACTCCAGCCTGGGCGGCGGAGCGACACTCTGTCTCAAAAAAAAAAAAAAGGCCCTCTGGCTTCTGAAAGGGGCCCTCTGGAGTCTATAATTCCTGTCCCTGCTGACTCCCTTCCTGCCACCCACTTCTCCCAGGCCCTCCCCTGACTTCCCAGCAGCCGCGGCTGCTGTCCCCACTGCCTCTGATCTCAGTCGGGCTGCGGGGGCCCCTCTTGGCCACCCGGGCCGCGGAAGTCGGGGGCCGGTGGGCATCCCCTGGGGCCTCTCTGGCCAGTGTGAGGGTCCTTTGTCTCCATTTGATCAGGCCCTCATGGAGCCGGAAGTAGCCTCTGATACCCACCAGACAAAGGGCTTCTTTGAGAGGCCAGTAAGTGGCGAGCTGGGATTTATCTGCCCAGGGATTCGTGGGACCATCCGAGGGCCACAGGGCAGGAGCCCTGGTCCTCACAGACCTGTTTCTATGATGTCACTGGTCTTCCTTCCTCCACCTCCTTGCTCGGCTCCCTTCGTCCGCCAGTCTCTTCCTGCTCCGGCCCTCCGAGGAGCCCGTCACAACAGTGCAGCTCTTACACGGAGCTGCCCCAGCAGGCGCAGCAGCTCTGAGAAGGCTGACAGTTCTTCTCCCTGTTTCACAGGCAAGCAAGCGCAGGCACAACAGGGTTGAGTATCCAAATTCCCAAGTAAGGGGTGAGCTGGGAGCACCCCCCGAAAGACCCACTCCAGAGCCCCCTCTCCTAAGCTCCCTGCAGTGTGCCCGCAGCATCTGACTTGGGGGAGGGAGTCATGCAGGCTTATGTCTTTTTTTTTTTTTTTTTTTTTGACAGAGTCTCACTCTCTCGCCCAGACTGGAGTGCGGTGGTGTGATCTCGGCTCAATGCAACCTCTGCCTCCCAGGCTCAAGTGATTCTCTTGCCTCAGCGCCACTACCACACGGGCTAATTTTTGTATTTTTTGTAGAGACGGGGTTTCACCATGTTCACCAGGCTGGTCTCGAACTCCTGACCTCAAATGGTCCACCAACCTCAGCCTCCCCAAATGCTGAGATTACAGGCGTGAACCACCGCACCTGGCCAGGCTCATGTCTTTTAACGGCCACATTTAAAGAAGGCCTTGAGAGCGGAGGGAGTGGCACATGCCACATAGCTGGTTAGGGAGCAGAGCCCAGGGCTGGGCCTTGGAGCGGAAGAGGCGTGGGTTTGAATCCCGGCTCTGTGCTGTGGCTTGTGGTGTGACCTGGGCAAGTCCCTCACCTCTCCTAAGTGTTATTTTTCTTGCCTTGAGGCCAGCCACACCCTCCTGCAGGATGGCTGTGTTGACCCAACGCGCTGCGACACACCTCTGTCTGGGGTGGGGCACATCCCCGAGGTGCCAGTTCCTTTTCTTCCCCTTCCCTGCACCTGGGTGCCAGAGCTGACCACAGTTCGGGGGGTGACATGTTCCAAGGCACTTACACCTCAGCAGTGGCCTCTGAGCACTGCCCGGAACCATGGCCTTTCATCAGGGTGCCAGCCCTAATCACCCAGGGTGCTCCTGCAAGCCTTTGGGTCAGAAGGAGTGAATCCCCAGTGGCAGAAGGCCCGGTCCTGTGGTGGGGGGTGGAGAAGAGGCTTGGAAGGCTGGAGTGTGTGGGATCCCTTCCCACATCTCCAGGGCCTGCGGCCAGCCCTGCCAGCGGAACGGCTGCCTTGCTGGGGGGGGGCAGGTAACTGAGCTGCCTGAGCCTGCACTTCATTATAGGGATGGGGACTCAGCGTCTGGGGGCTCAGGAGCTACGGATCTGTCAGGAAGCGCTGCTCAGCTTTGCCCGATCAGACCTCATTCCCAAACAACCTTTCCTGAGGGGGAAGGATCCAGGACCTCTCCCTGTCTTCTCCCTATGGCCCATTTCTCCTTTCCTAACAACACCTGACTTTCGTGTGTGTGTGCCCCGTCCTGGGCTCAGGGCACTCGGTGTCTTATTTGACTGTCCAACAGCTCTGTGCAGGAAGCACACTTGGGTCTGATCCAGAAGAGAAAATGGAGGTTCGTCCACCACAAAACCCCTTGCTCAAGGCCATGCAGCTACCAATTCATCAACCAAGATTCTAAGACTACTTGGCTGGGCGCGGTGGCTCACGCCTGTAATCCCAGCACTTTGGGAGGCCGAGGTGGGTGGATCACCTGAGGTCAGGAGTTTGTGATCAGCCTGGCCAACATGGTGAAACCCCGTCTCTATTAAAAATACAAAAATTAGCTGGGCGTGGTGGCAGGGGCCTGTAATCCCAGCTACTTGGAGGCTGAGGCAGGAAAATCACTTGAACCTGGGAGGTGGAGGTTGCAGTGAGTCGAGATCATGCCACTGCACTCCAGCCTGGGTGACAGAATGAGACTCTGTCAAAAAACAAAACAAAAAAACAAAACAACTACATTCTTAACCCCTACTCAGGGCTGCTCTGGGTCAGATGGGGAGTGCAAACTTGAGTAGGCAGCAATCAGCAGGGCCATTGGTCCCCCGTGTTATGAGAAGGAGGGGTCTATCCTTCTCGCATGATGGGAACTCTAGGGCTGGCGCACAGGTCAGCAGCATTCTCAGAGTGCAGGCTCTCCCAACTCCATTGTCCCTAACTTGTGGTGTGTGCCCTGGTAGTTCCACAGTGCCTGCTGTGCCTCCAGCACACCTTTCATTTCAGGCAGAGACGCTGGAAAAGTCGAAGGTCTTGGGAGGCTTTTTTAAAATCTGGGGAGTGACTGGGAGCCGTGGTGGCTCACGCCTGTAATCCCAGCACTTTGGGAGGCCGAGGTGGGTGGGCAGATCAGCTGAGGTCAGGAGTTCGAGACCAGCCTGGCCAACATGGTGAAACACCGTCTCTACTAAAAATCCAAAAATTAGCCGGGCATGGTGGCAGGGGCCTGTAGTCCCAGCTAGGTGGGAGGCTGAGGCAGGAAGAATAGCTTGAACCTGAGAGGAGGAGGTTGCAGTGAGCTGAGGTGGCACCACTGCTCTCCAGCCTGGGTGACAGAGCGAGACTCCTTCTCGAAAAAATAAAATAAAATAAAGAAAAATAAAATTTGGGAAGTGAAGCCCTTCCTCATAGACTCCCACCTAGATCTCTTTGGCCAGAACATGCCCCTGGCTACTCATGACTAGAAGGTAGTCAGGAAAATGAGCCATGATCCTCCCAGCCTCAAGAGCTGAGTAAGGCAATGGAGGGCCAGCTGGGGAAGGTGTTGGGGGTCGGGGATCCATGTCCCTGCCTGGCTACTGCGGTCCTGCTACTGGTTCCATGCCCCCTGCAGAGGCTCCACCCCCTCAGGGGAGTTGAGAAGCTTCCTTAATGTGCCTCTGCCCCAAAAAGTCTGGGAGGTGACAGGAAGCCAAGAGAGCTTGAGCAACAAGCTCTCGGTGCCTCGTTTTCCTCATCTTTAACACGGGGCCTTCACCCCACCTCCCTGACAGAGTGGCCGGGGGGATTGAATGAGACAGCGTGCAGGGGGCTGCGGCGGCTGAGCCGTGGACGCCGCATGGCACGTGGTGTTTCTGGACTGCTGCTGCCAAGCAATTGCCTTCTTCATCCTGGCTTCAGGTTTCCCAGCTGCAAAATGGGATGAACGAATCATATTCTATGCCGTGGGGTCGTTCTGAGGATTAAATGACACTAAGCACCAAAGTGCTTCAGGGGCCATCTTCATCTGCTTCTGCTGATTTCCGTGGGGCGGAGTCATAGAAGGTCAAGGCCCCTGTGAAGGCTCTTGCACCCAAGAGGGAAGGTGCTGTTTCCAGATGCGATTTGAAGAGGGAGGTGGTGGAGGGGAGGGAGGCCCTGCCAAAGCCCAGAAGCCCCCGGACACCTCCCGCTCAGGTCCCCACTTCCTCCAGGGGAGGCCCCGGGACCCATCAGATAGTCCGACTTCCAGGGGCCCATCGTGGGCTGTGGGCTGACCCCGGCACCCTCCCTGCCGGGGTCCCGGGTTGATCAATGGCTCCCTGCTGGGCTTTGAGCCTTCAGCCGGCCTGCTTGGCTAGTCACAGCCGCTGTCCCCAAATCTGGCTCCAGGGAGAGCGGAGGGGCTCCCTGGGACCGACCTGGGGCCCTGACTTGCTCAGGAGGGATGCAGACAACCTCTGCCTCTTTGTCTCTCCGTGCCTCAGTTTCCCTGCGGCTCAGCATCTTGGGAGAACAGGGAATGGCAGAGATGTTGGAGCCCCTTCCACAGTTCCATTTTGTCTTGGCTCCTGGTCTCCATCTGGGCCCAGCTGTCCGGGGCCTGGAGAGCAGGTGCAGGTGTGGTGTGCAGGGGGATGTGGGTCTCTGGGGCTCCAGTCCCTGCTTTGCCCTGACCCGTTGTGTGATGCTAGACAGCTGGCTTCTGCTCTCTGGGCCTCATCTCTGTAAAAAGGTCCCCATCCTAAACCTCTTCCAACCTGGACATCTCCGTGGCTGTGAATCCATGGCTCAGGATGTCCTCTGCCCGAGGACAGCTTTCCACACGACCTGGGAGCCCCCTGCCCAGGAATGTGTCCTAGGACAGTAGTCGGTCCTCCCTGTCCCTCTGCCTTGTCCAGAGCCGGAGACTCGCTGAGTTGGTGGGTGCAGTGCGCCCTCTGGTGGCTACTCAGGAACACTGCTCCATCCGGGCCCTGGTCGCTAAATTCTCCACTGGGCTGCTGATGGTGGTGGTGGTGGTGGTGTGGGCGGGGAGGTGGGGGTGGCCCGCAGGGGCTGTAGGGGTAGCAATTTTCTTTGCTTTTGGGGGGATGGGTGGAGGTGGGGTTGATATAGTTCTGGCCACCAGCCTCACCAACATGTGTACTTCAGAGGAACTAAGGCCCTGACTGGGATTTTTTTCTCCTGTTTTGCAGACCCCCGTCTGATGAGCTGATGCGGTACCTTGTCTCTGTGAGATGAGTGGCAGCATCCTCACATGGTGGTTGAAGAGACTGAGTTTCAGGCGGCCTCGTGACTGGGCCATTGCCGACCTCTCCAGCCTCAGCACCTGCCCCTTCCTGGGACACCCCAGGGCCTCTGGCCTCCCAGGTGAGACTCACACTGTTCCCTCTGCCCAGAATACCTTCTACTTGGGAGGACTGTCCATCCTTTAAGTCTTAGCTCAAATGCTCTTTTACTTATCCTTATTTTAGAAATTATGGTAAAGTATTTGTCCATTTCTGTTGCTTGTAACAGAATACCTGAAACTGAGTAATTTACAAAGACAAGGAATTTATTTGATACAGTCTGGAGGCCGTGAAGTCTAAGGTTGACGGGCCGCATCTGGTGACGACCTCCTTGCTTTTGGGGACTCTGCAGAGTCCGGAGGCTGCACAGGACATCCCATGGCGAGGGGGCTGAGGTGCTGGCCCGGGTCTCTCTTCCTTTTCTTATAAAGCCGCCAGTACCATTCCCGTGGCAATCAATTAACCATTAACCCATTAATCTGTGAATCCACGAATAGATTAGATCATTCATGAGGGCAGAGCCTTCATGACCCAGTCACCTCTTCAAGGACAACCTCTCAGGCCAGGCGCGGCGGCTCACGCCCGTAACCCCAGCACTGTGGGAGGCCGAGGCGGGCAGATCACAAGGTCAGGAGTTCGAGACCAGCCTGGCCAACATGGTGAAACCCTGTCTCTACTAAAAATACAAAAATTAGCCGGGCGTGGTGACGGGCACCTGTAATCCCAGCTACTTGGGAGGCTGAGGCAGGAGAATAGCTTGAATCTGGCAGTGAGCCAAGATCGTGCCACCACACTCCACTCCACTCCACTCCAGCCTGGGTGACAGAGCCAGACTCCGTCTCAAAAAGAAACGACCAACTCTCACCTCTCAGTGCTGCCACATTGGAGATTAAACTTCAACATGAGCTTTGGAGGGACAAATGTTGAAACTGTAGCACAGATGCATAACATAACATCTATCATTTTAACCATTTTAAGTATACAGTTCAGTGGCATTCACTACACTCCCAGTGCTGTGCAACCATCACCACCGTCCATCTCCAGAGCTTTGTCATCTTCCCAGACTCAAACTCTGTACCCGTTAAACATTAAACAACAACCCCCATTTCTTCCCTCCTTTCTGCCTCTGGTAACCACCATTCTACCTTCTGTCCCTATGAACTTGACTACTGTAGGTATCTCATACAGGTAGGATTATATAATAGGCTCCTCCTTTTGAGTCCGGCTTCTTTCACTCAGCATAATGTCCTCAAGGTTCACCCACATTGTAGCATGCGTCAGAGTTTCCTTCATTTTTCAGGCTGAATAATATACCATCGTGTGTCTTGATCACATTTTGTTTATCCGTTCATGCACGGATGGACGCTTGGGTTACTTCCCCCTTTTGACTATCGTGAATAATGCTGCTGTGAACATTGGGGGTGAACAAATATCTGTTCAAGTTCCCCTTTCAGTTCTCTTGGGTGCATCCACAGAAGTAGAATTCCTGGGTCATGTGATAATTCCATGTTTAATTTTTGAAGGACTGCCATATTGTACTCCCACAGCGACTCTACCATCTTACAGTCTTTCTAGCAATGTACAAGGGTTCCAATTTCTCCACGTTCTCACTAACACTTGCTATTTTCTGTCTTTAAAAAAAATAACAGATGGCCAGGTGCAGTGGCTCATGCCCATAATCTCAGCAATTTGGGAAGCTGGGGCAGGAGATCACTTAAGCTCAGGAGTTTGAGAACAGCCTGGGTAACATAGTGAGACCCTGTATCTAAAAAAAAAAAAAAAAGGTTAGTTGGGGGGGGGGGGGCACGCCTGTAGTCCCAGCTACTGGGGACACTGAGGTGGGAGGATTGCTTGAGCCTGAGAGGTTGAGGCTGCAGTGAGCTGTGATCACACCACTGCACTCCAGCCTGAGCAACAGAGTGAGATCCTGCCTTAAAAAAAAAAAAAATGCCATCCTGATGGAGGTGGAGTGGTATCTGAGCATTGTGCCAGGCACTTTGTGGCATTATTTCATTCATCATATTTTTATTATCCCCATTTGGCAGACGAGAAAACTGAGCTTCAGGGAGGTAGAGTCGCTGCCCTAAGTAACAGGGAGTCTGAGCTCTAAGTTCCTGCCCCGCCCATGTGGTGCCTTCTCTGGGATTTATCAGGTGCCTGAGATGGAGTTCCCTACGTGGCCAGCAGGGGGCGTCCTTGACCCAGGACTCGGAGTCTAGCCTGGGCTTGAGGGTGGGGAGGGCAGAGCGGAGGGCTCAGGCACCCTCAGTCCAAACCACTTACTCTATCCCCATTTTACCCTCCTCACCGCCAACCCAGTTCCCAGCCCTTGACTGCAGAGAACCCTGCAGCAGGGACTCAGGCAACTTGATAGAAGTGGGAGAGGTCCCATTAACAAGCTGTGTGACCTTGGGTATGTGTGCGGCTGAACCACTCGAAGCCTGTTTCCCATCTCTGAAATGGGGGGCTACCCCTGCTGTCTTGAGGATCCATCGAGAGCCCTGCAAGTCAGGCATTTTGACTTCCTGGAAGGTTGATGATGCTGCTGTGTTGGGGAATGGAAAAATGAACATTTACTGGGTACTAATTAGGTGCCGTGTGCTTCCAATAGGACATTTTATTTTATGCCAGCATAGTGAAGTAAGGAATGTTATTCCCATGTTACAGACGAGGAAACTGGGCTCGGAGAAGAGAAGTGAGTTGCTCAAAGCTCACATAGCCGGAAAACGACAGAGCTGAAGTTCAAACCCAGCTTCTCCTTCTCCTCCAGGTGACCATTCAGACAAAGGCTAATGTGCGCTCTGACTCTGTGGCCAGGCCGCCTGCCTTTGGCTCCACCACCTACTAGTTCTGCCCCCAAGGGCTGATCATTCCACCTCCCCGAGGCTCAGTTTTCTCATATGTACAATAAAGCTAATAAACCTTGGATGATTCCGGATTTTAACAGTGAAAGGAAACATCTTGTGTTAAAGGGAAGTCCCGGGCACAGCTGCTTTCAGGGATGGAAATAACAGGGTTATCCTTCTCTATCATTTATTCTTGGTTTCTCAGTCGCCTCTCCACCTCTCTGGGCTCTGCTCATCTCTGGGCTGGTGGCCTCACTTTCTCCTGCTGCAGGCTTGCTTTCTTGATGTGATGGGTGAAGAAAGGAAGGCAGGGCCACAGACAACATTGAGCTTACATTTTTTTTTTTTTTTTTTTAGATGGAGTCTCACTCTGTCGCCCAGGCCGGAGTGCAGTGGCCAGATCTCAGCTCACTGCAAGCTCCGCCTCCCGGGTTCACGCCATTCTCCTGCCTCAGCCTCCCGAGTAGCTGGGACTACAGGTGCCCGCCACCTCGTCCGGCTAGTTTTTTGTATTTTTTAGTAGAGACGGGGTTTCACTGTGTTAGCCAGGATGGTCTTGATCTCCTGACCTCATGATCCGCCCGTCTCGGCCTCCCAAAGTGCTGGGATTACAGGCTTGAGCCACCGCGCCCGGCCGAGCTTACATCTTTCCAGCTTTTCACCCTCGAGAGCGAGAGAGCTTCTCTACTCACAGCCAAATATTAAATCACAGGGAAAGAGTCTGATTGGCTAGGCTTATCTATTCCTGGGCCAATCACTGTGGCCAGTTGGAGATGAGGCATCCTAACTGGCTGATCTAGGTTACATGTGTGCCCCTGTGGTTGGGAGTGGGGTCCGGGTGAGCAGCCTCGCCAGAACCACTTGGAGTGGGGCCAAGGCAATCAGTCATAGCTAATGCAGCACTTACCATGTGCCAGTGTTGTTCTCAGCACATTGAATGCATGAATTCATTTAATTCTCACAACCAGGGTCCCATTCTACAGGTGAGGCAACTGAGGCAGAGAGGCACACAGCTGGTGAGTGGTGGGATTTGAACCCATTCTGGTTCCAGAGCACAGGCTCTAGTTCACCTTGAGGAAGGCTGTGGCATTATCAGAAGCAGAAGGGAAGGGCTGCCTGGCAGACAAACCCTACTCCGTCCAGCACCCATGGGATTCTTGGATGACAAAGAAGTCACCCTTTCCTGGGCTTGGCATACAGCAGGCCTTGTGGAATAGATGTTCTTCCCTTTCCTTGGAAAATCAGGGCAGACCAACTTTATCCCCAAGGAACCAGGTTGGTGCTGTCCGGTTGAAAGTTCTCTGTGGACGTAGCCCCAGCCTAGGAAGCTCCAACGGCCACTGCTCCCCTGCTAGGAAAACAGAAGGTGGTCATTGGGCCCTTCCGCCCCCACCAGCCTGCACAGAGGGCTCTCTCATTGTGGAGGGAGCTTAGGTGAGAGGTGTGAAGTGGGACGAGGGCGGGGAGTCTGGCCGGATCCCCCCTCATCCTGCTGCCACCCGCACCATGCTCTTTCCCTCCGTGTTATCCTTGGAGCTGAGGCTGGGGGTGGGGGGCTCACCAGGGGTGGGGGTGGGCCTCTGCTGGGTACACAAACACCAGTCAGCCATCCAGTGGCCAGTGAACAAGGCGAGCCCTCAGCAGAACTCGATATCATTTCCAAAAACAAGACTGGGCCCTTGGAAGGCTGCATTCCTCCCTGCTGCTGACAGCTGCTAATTTATGCTAATCAGATGCAGGAAAACCCCAAATCCCCAGTGGGCCCTGGGGGACAGGGAGGATCCAGCCCTGCTGAGCAGGAGGGTGAAGTGTACCTGTGTTCCCATGGCCTCCCGGCCCCTGCCCTGCCCTGGGCCCCAGAGTGGCGTCAGTTCTCCTGGTCCCTCACTCTGCTGGGCCAGAGGGGCTAGGACCTTGTTCCGGGTGCCAGGGCCCCTGAGAAAGATGAAGGGGATGGGGGTTTTGGGGTCAGTTTGCAGCCTGGCTGAAGACAGGAAAGGTGGCTGCCACCAGCCACACACTCAGCCATTAATTCATTGACTCCTCTCCAACACCGCGAGGTGGAAGTCACTGTGGCTGTGGGGAAACAGAGGCCTGGGGTGGTTCAGTGACTTGCTCAAGGTGGCCTGGAAATGAAAGCATTGGGTGACCACTCTGGGGTCAGGCATCCTGGGCTGAGCTCCTGGATCGGCCACGGAATAACTGTGTAACCTTGGGCAAGCTGCTTCACCTCTGTGCGTCAGTCCCCTCATCAGTAAAGCGAGAATGATGGCCATATGTCCTCACGGGATGTTTGGAGCATTAAATGAGATGTTGGCACATGGCGGGCAAGAGCAGAGTTGGTCATGACCTTTGGCAAACTGTGGCGTGGCCTGGAGTCTGACTCCATGGGTCTGACTCCGAAGCCCAAGTTCCTCCAAACGCCCCAGGATCTTTCCTCCCTGAGGAGTTTGGGGACAAGAAAATCCCCAAGGTGCCGCCCTTCCCATCCGAGGCCCCCACCCACATGATATGACCAACTGCAGAGTGCAGGGCAGCAGTGAGAGTCCCTGGGCCTGCTCCGGACTCCTCCAGGCCTCTCAGCAGGCAGCCTCGGGTCACGGAAAGGGCATGGGCTGAGGACCAGGGACGAGGACTCCAGCCCTGGCTCGGCCTCTTCTTTCCCACCGAGTGGCCTAGGGGTGGCCTTTTTGCTGTGAGATGAGACACTGGACATTGCATTCCCCGTGGTCTGCAGGGCTGTGTGTAGGGTGTCATCATTTCTGCCTCTTACCTTGGCCTGTGCTGTTTCTAGGCCTTGATCCCCCTTTCCCAGGTCAAGGCCAGTCTCCTCAGTCCAGCCCTGCTGGCTGCCCCTGAGTCCCTGTGACTTTCCTTTCCTTCCCATTCCCTTTTCCCCTTTCCTTTCTTTGGAGTCTCACTCTGTCATGTTGGAGTGTGGGTGGCATGATCTGGGCTCACTACAACCTCTGCCTCCCAGGTTCAAACGATTCTCATGCTTCAGCCTCCCACGTAGCTGGGACACGCACCACCACGCCAGGCTAGTTTTGGTATTTTTAATGGAGATGGGATGTCACCATGTTGGCCAGGCTGGTCTCGAACTCCTGACCTCAGGTGATCCCCCCCGCCTCGGCCTCCCAAAGTGCTGGGATTACAGGCGTGAACCACGGTGCCAGGCCGAGAGTGCATTTCCTTAACCCTTTGCTGCTGGCCTCATGCTCCTTGGGGTCCATTCTCACTCCTTCCCTCAGACTCCCTCCCTCCCCACTTCAGCTCCCCTCATCCCTCCCCAGTTGCTCTCCTCACCACGCGTCTGCAGCCTGACCCGGTCACTGTGGCTCAGGCACTGGCACGGGAGTGGGATGGCCTGGTGGTCAGCACTGGTTGCTACCTGCTACCTGTCTGTTTCCTCACAGGAGGAGCTGACTGAGCCTTGGTGTCCCCAGATAACGAGGGGAGGATGCTCCCAGAAGCGCTAAGTGAAACCTGGGCAGCCCTTCCTCCAGAGCCCAATATCCACGAGGACCAGGCTGGCAGGCATGGGCCTTTCTTGCACCAGCATCCTGAGGGGCTGAGCAGTTGGTGACTGGATCATCCTTCTCTGAGTGTATCATGACCTCTGGCTGTGTGAAGAAGACCAGAGACCGACTATGGTTTCCTTGGGCTTCCAGAACATTCTTGGGTTTCTGGAACCATCAGAACCATGGTGTCTGGTGATTCTGGGTGGGCTGTCTGGGAGCCTGGGTCTTGCAGCTGTGAAGAATTCATTTAAATTTTCCACGGAGGGATTGGCTCCCGGCCGGCCATGTGAGTTATTTTGAGGCACTCTGGTCGGTGCTCTCTGCCCTCGTCCAAATAAACGAGCCTCACTGAGTGGGCCTGGAAACCCCACCCAGCCTTGTTTATGGCCTTGCTGGGCTCTGTGGCTGGTCAGTGGCCACAATCCAGCATCTGCCCCCATTCCCTCACCCCAGGCTGGGTGGAGTGGGCACAGGATGGTAAAATGTCCTGGCCTATTCCTGGCAGTGTGGTTTCTGGGCCAGGCAGGGGCATCCTGAAGTGAAGAAAAATAAAAATAAGATAAACATAGCAATCCCAATGTCACCCCTCTGGGAGGCCTCCCCGCGTGTGACAGGGCATGCGGTGCAGCCGGACGCCGGGAGAAGACCATGTCCCTGCCTGCCTACCGTGGGCACACAGCCCAGCACGGGCAAAGCCGCCCTGTGATTTTTCCACTGAGAAGTGCTTCAGCGCATTCAAGGTTGGCTCTGGTTGAGTGTCTGGGGGTCCAGGGGTCCCATCCCCTCTTTCCCACTGCGTTGCCCCCCCAACCAGAGGCTCATGCTCAACTGCCTGCTCTCTCCAAGGTCCTCCCAAGAGGCCGGGTTCCCAGCTCGCCTGGGAGGTCCGGAGAAGGTCCCGCTGCCCCCTTGGGGCTGGCCTGGGTCTTTTTCAATCCTCTAGTGGGTGAAACATCCTCAAGTCCAGGCCTGCTCAGGGCATAGGGCAGGGGTGTCCGTCACATGGAACACCTGTGGTGACCCACGGAGCTAAAAGATCCTCCCGCTCCCAGCAATCCGTGGGGAAGGGACAAGGCTTGCAGCGGGACAGACTCCCTTGTCCCCTGTCTTTCAGTCAGGATGACTGCAGGGGCAGCTCCCAAAACCAGCTTTGCAAAAAGTTATACCAGTTATATCCGGGGCCAAGCCCCCACACACCTGCAGTTCATGTCATGGCAGCCCTAGCGGATGGATTCCATTCAGGGGTATGCTGCTAAAGAGGCTCTCTGAAAAAAAGCAGTCAACCAACCCCAAGCACAACAACTACTGGTTGGTAGTATTTATCAATTCTCACACTTCCACAGAGGCCTGTGAGGCCACTGAACGCAGAGTTAAGCCACGGGATGCACCGGTCCTGTTCCCACACCCACCATAAGCTTTCTTTCCTTCTTTCTCTTTCTTTCTTTCTCTTTCTTTCTTTCTTCCTCCCTCCCTTCCTTCCTTCCTTCCTCCCTCCCTCCCTCCCTCCTTCCCTCCCCTCCCTT
>NW_012117376.1:9992067-9997472 GCF_000951035.1 Colobus angolensis palliatus
TCCTTTCCTTTCCTTTCCTTTCCTTTCCTTCTTGTCTCACTCTGTCTGTCACCCAGCCTGGAATGCAGTGGTGCAAACATGGTTCACTGCAGCCTCAACCTCTTGGGCTCAAGCGATCCTCTCCTCTCACCTCAGCCTCCCAAGTAGCTGGGACTATAGCCATGCACCACCACGCCTGGCTAATTTTTAAATTTTTTTGTAGAGATGGGCTTTTACCATGTTGCCCAGGCTGGTCTCAAGCAATCTGTCCACCTCGGCCTTCCAAAGTGCTGGGATTCCAGGCATGGGCTCCCATGCCTGGCCTTGTGTTCTTGTCTAGACTTTGCGGGGAACTGCAGAGTCCTTCCTTGTTCCTGACCATAGTGTGTCTTCAGAGCCTCCACATCAACGCCATGTTCATGTCACTGTGAGAGTCACCACGTCAGTGCCGGGTCTGTGCCACTGTGAGAGCCACCACGTCAATGCCGGGTCTGTGTCACTGTGGGTAGAGGGGCAGCATCCAGTTGCATCTGTCCCTCTGAGAGAGCTCTCTGGCCCTGTTGCCCTCCAGGCAACACCCCGTGCTCTCCATGGGGTGGCTCTGGCCATGCCCTGGGCTCTGCTCTCACCATGTGCTGTCTTTCCCTGGGCCTGGGAGAACTGTCACCTCCAGGGGGGTGCAGGGACCCCCCCAATCCCAGCTTTCTCCTCTGTTCCTCACCTTTTACCCCGGTCTCAAGGGTGGGGAGGATATTTCTGGTTCATCACATGAGCTTCTAAATTTTCTGTGCTATTCAGAGCGTGGGCTCTTGAAACATGGAAAACCAGGTACTCTGACTGCTGTGCCTATGTTCTTCTGTGTCCTGCTCAGCTGCCCAGATGTGGGGACTGGGAGCAGAGGGCAGGGAGGGAGGGGTAACAGCAAATTCTGGAGAGAGAGGCAATGGTGAATATTTCAACAGATTATCCTGATAGAGCAAACACAGAGAGGTTCAATGACCTGCTCCAGGTCACCCAGCAGGTCAGAGGCAGAACCAGCCAAACCAAATCTGAGTCCTTGGCCTCCAGCTCAGTAGAAAGCAACTAGTGAGAACATCGTGATGTCCCTTTGAACAGATCAGGACGAGGCCCAGAGCAGGGAAGAAACTTACCCAAGTGGATGCAGCAAGTCGAGGCAGAGCGAGGACTAGAGCTCAGCATGCCGCCTTTGCCTGGTGTTGCAGCCCAGAACCCCCTGGAAGCCTCAGAGAGCCTGAGGGAGGAGGAGAGAAGCATCAGAGCGGGGAGCTACTAGGCTGGCTGCTCTGTTCTTGTGTGGCTCAGGAAGGGCTTGTCCCCTGTGAACATCTATTTGTCATCTCCTTTGCTGGGGTGCTTTGAAAGGGGAAGGACGGGCCAGGTACAGTGGCTCATGCCTGTAATCCCAGCACTTTGGGAGGCTGAGGCAGGAGGATCACTGGAGGCTAGGAGTTTGAGACCAGCCTGGGCAACATCGTGAGACTCCATCTCTACAAAAAATAAAATAATTAGCCAGGCACAGTGGCTCATGCCTATAGTCCCAGCTACTCAGGAGGCTGAGGCAGGAAGACTGCTTGAGCCCAGGAAGCCAAGGTTGCAGTGAGCCGTGATCGCACCACTGCACTCCAGCCTGGGTGACAGAGCGAGACCCTGTCTCCAAAGGAAAGAAAAAAAAAAGTGAGGGATGTGTTTCAAGGCAGGCTCCTTCTTCCTGCCTCCTGTCTGACCATCTTGGCTCTGACCTGAGATTTCTGAAGCCCCCATCTCCTTTCTGATTTTTTAACAATCTCAAACATATAAGGACATCCCAAGTACAGTAGGGAAAGCTATTTTTCTCCCTGGCCATGTGAGACTAAGTTGCTGTCAGCGTGCTCTATCCCTGCTGAATACTTGTGTCTATTTCCTACTAACAAGGACGTTCTCCTACACAAACACGATGCCACGTGAAAATCCCAAAGCGATCCTCACACTGTATCCTAGGTCCCCCTGTTGTTCCAGGAATGTCCTAGCCATTGAGTCGTCCTGTCTCTTTAGCCTGGAACAACTCCTCATCGAATCTTGGTTTTGCGCCCTTGACATTGTTGGAGATTCCAGGCTGGTTTTGGAGAACGTTCTTTATGTTGGGTTTGTCTCCTCTTGGTTATATCAGGCCGGGCATCTTCAGAGGGCTGATCTCAGAGAGATGCTGCTTCTCCTCCTGCATCCCTGCAGGTGGCTCACGGTTCTCATTTGCCCTGGTACCGATGAAATCCACTGGGCTCCCTTGGTTGGCTTCTCCACTGCAGAGTAACTCTTTTCCCTTCATCGTGGAAAAGGATTTTGTTGGGTTGGGACGCTGAGATGCCATGGGTAGCCAACTCCACACCAAACTTTTGTCATGCATTCATTAATTCACATCAGCCTGAACTCACAGTTCCCTATTTTTTTCAGTGGATGATGATGTGTTACCGTGGGTGTTTATTTTGATGCTCAGAAGAACCCAGAGGGACCTCCGTCATGTCCCCAGTGATGGCCCTGTCATTCCTTGATTTCTTCCTTACTTTCTGGCACAAAAGGTGTTTCAGGCTCCTCTTGTTCTTTCCCTGGCGTAACCCTGGAATCAGCCATTTCTCCAATGTAGGGGCTAATTTTAAGCTTTCTACCAGACTCCCAGATGAGGCTGAACATTTAGTTAACGTATCGTGTGTATGTGTGTGTGTGTATGCATGCATGTTAGATGTGTGTTAAAAAAGTGTATTTATGAAATATAACATTAAAAAAGATCAGAGATTCTAAAACTGAGGCTGGGCAGTTCTTTTTTTAAAAATATATATAAATACACTAGAAGATTTAAAGGGGGCCTGGGATGGTGTCCTGGGCCTCTTGTGGTTTCTCCCTCGCCCATTAGCCTATGAGGCGCACGCCCCTGACCTGGCCTCTCCCGCCTAGGCCAGCACATCTGAAGCCCAGAGGGGCGCAGGCGAGGCCGGAGTCCTGCCAGAGCAAACACAGCCCCTGTGCAGGGCCAAGGGAAACAGCGTTGGGTCAATATTAGCTCGTGCGAAACAGGCCTGAGGAACGTGTGGTTTGTCCCGCTCGGCCTCTGGGAGGGAGAGGTGGACTCAGGCGCTCACAGCAGCGCTTACCATTGTTGGGCCAGCCTCCTTCTGTGTGGATGGGGAAACTGAGGCTCAGATGTGGCAGGGCAGGGACTTGCCTTGGGTCACAGTGCTCAGAACAACACTCTTTTGTATTCTACTTTCTATTTTTTTTTTTTTTTTGGAGATGGCTTTGCTCTGTCGTCCAGGCTGGAGTGCAGTGGTGCAATTATTGCTCACTGAAAGTTTGATCTCCTGGGCTCAAGGGATCCTCCTGCATCAGCCTCTGGAGTAGGTGGGTCTACAGGTGCACACTTCCATACTGGCTGACCTAATTTTTTTTTTTTTTAAGATAGAGTATTACTATATTGCCCAGGTTGGTTTTGAACTCGTGGTCTCAAGAGATCCTCTTGCCTCAGCCTCCCAAACTGTGCATTCTCCATTCTTTTCCTTCAGGTGCTTCTGGGAAGCAGCAGAAGTCAGGTCAGCGAGCACTGGACTGGGAGTCGGGAGTTCTAGCCCCATTTCTGTCCAGCTCTGCAGTGGGACTCTGGGGATGTTACTGCTTCATTCTGGGTCCTTTTATCTCAAAGGTTCTTTCTCCCTGAAAATTACAAACTTTGACCTTCAGTTCATCTGCTCAACTAATTCAGGTCCTCAAAATTGAAATTCTTTAGAGGCCAGGTAGAGAAGGTAAATGTGGGGTGTGGCCGGTTTGGGGACAACAGGGAGAGGCAGGGACAGTGGAGAGCTGGAAAGTGTGAGCCTGTCATGAAGACATTCAAAGTAAAACAACAAGATGGTAGGACCACGTTGATCCCGAGAAGCCCAGAGTGTCTGCAGGCACGGCTGATTACTTTCAGGTGTAGCAGGGCTGAGGCAGAGCAGAAGGACGGAGCCCCAACTCTCACACTATGTCACGCTGCCCCCCGCACCTGACCCTGGAGAAGAGGGAGGCCTGGCTGGGGCTGCAGTGTCCAGGCCCTGGAAAGTACCCTGATGGCTGCTGCGAGGCTCAGGGATGAGACGTGGCTTTGAGAAGCAGGGAGTGGTCAGGCCTGGGAGTGACGTGGTCCCTGGTCCAGCCCTTCTTCCAGGCTCTCTGAGATTTCATCTACACTCCAGCTGCTGGGATGTGCACACCCGCCCCTGTCCACCTCCTGCTTTATCTGTAGGCCCTGCTGCCTCAGCCTCCTATCTCCCAACTCCAGCTGCTTCCCCCACCTCTTCTTCCTGCCACAAGGGAAAGTCACTGACCACCAACTGCTGCCCACACCCTGACCCAACCTCCCCAGCCCCCTCCAACCCTTGGAGAAGCTGAGAACCTGCTTCTGCTCATCCAAGGCCAGCATTTGAGTTCCAGTCTGCCACTTAGGACCCTGGGCTCTAGGATCTTGGGCAAATGGCTCAACGTCTCAGAACCTTGGTTTTCTCATCTGTAAAACGGAAGGTCATCTGGCCTTGCTGGATCACTGGGTTGTGCTGTTGTGAGGATTGAACCAGGTAAGGTAAGAGAGTGAGGTCCAGAGCTGCTGCTCAACACACATTCCTCCTTGCAGCTTTGGCTCCCAGACTGGATCGGAAACTCAGGTCTCAGCATACCAGGGCCTACCTCCTCCTGGAAGCCTTCCCTGTTTGCCAAAGCCCAGGCTGAACTCCCAAAGAATAAAATAGCTCCAAAGTGGGAGAGAGAGAGAGGAGCAGGAAGGGGCTTTAGTGTGCAGCTAGTACATAATTCTCATTTTGAAGTTCATGAGGGGAGGCTCTCTTATTTTACAAAGGGGTAAACTGAGGCACACAGAGTAAGTCTGTACACAAAGCAAGTAAAACAGCTGACTTCCGGCTCAGTGCTCTTCCCGCCACAACACCTGGCCTTGTGATTCACAGCCCTTCCCTTCCAGCAACCCCGGACAGTGGCCCGTGCCACTCGGTGGACAAACACTGTGGATGCTCACTCCTGTGCCCAGGCTCACCCCTGCCCGCTCGAACCTCACCCCTGCCTGCTCGAACCTCCGCTCCAGACTAACAGAGACAGGATGAGGACACAGCATGTCAGGGCCTGAAACATGGTGCAAGCCAGGACACACAAGTGACTCAGAAGAGGGACTGATGTAAAGCAGCAGCATGAAAGTGCTAGCAAAAACCATGGAGGAAAGTTTTCATTTTAACAGATACTATAAATTACATTATCAACACATTCAAGTTCCTTTTAAAAATGGTGAAAGGCTGGGCACCGTGGCTCACGCCTGTAATCCCAGCACTTTGGGAGGCCGAGGCAGGTGGATCACCTGAGGTCAGGAGTTTGAGACCAGCCTGGCCAACATGGTGAAA
>NW_012117376.1:9998602-10034514 GCF_000951035.1 Colobus angolensis palliatus
AAAAAAAAAAAAAAAAAAAATTAAACGGAACAATCTCCGAACACATTAAGTGTTGAACAGCTGGTTCAGAACATGGTAAGTTATACTACTATTTGTGATGCTGGTGTGTATTTGAATGTGTTTGCATATGCATAGAAATCTCTGGAAGGAAACACCACAAAATAGGTAATCATGTTTGTCCTAGTAAGAATAACAGGGTAGTTGGGAGGGGCTAGATGAGTACTTATTTTTCACTGTATATCCTTTTGTATATTTTCAACTTTGTACCATGTGCATTTGCTATCTATTAAAACACACATTTTCAAAAGTGGGCAGCAGGGGTATTATTTTACCCACAAGGAGAAGGGCTAATGCAAACATCTCACGCATCACTGAGGGGCTGATGGAGAGGGAGGGGAGATGAAGAAGATCTATACCTTGTACATATCTCAGAATTCTTTTCAGTCCTGAGCAGCATCAGGAGATCATGTAGGGTGGTGGTAAGTATACAGGATTTCATGCCTGATCCCGAAGTCCAAACGTACTTCCAGTAAACCGCTTCATTCCACAATCCTCAGTTTCTGAAGTCTGTAAAATGGGGGCAACACAGCGCCTCATTCACAGGGTTACACTTGTGCTTTGCGATGCTGCCCCTTCGGCGTTCCCAGACATCACCATGACCCTCTGCCACCCCTGGGAACTCCCTCTGGGGCACGCTCCCTCTCTGCTCCCCTCCCCAGGCAGGAGACAGAGTCACATCGCTTAGCAAAGCAGCTGAGGGTGGAGTGGAAAATGTCAACATCAGATAGCACCATGGGAAATGGCATGCTTCTCCAACCACAAACGCCCCCACGTTTCCCTCCAGTATTTAGGGGAGTGGGGTGGGGCTGAGGCTGGTGAGGCCTTGTACACCTTCAGGCCTTGTACCCCTAAGCTTTCTTGGCCAAGGCATCCTTGGGTGGTGGAGAGTGCACTAGCAGGGGCCTTAACCCTCTTGGCTGCCCTGCTCTGTGGGACCCAGGAGAGGTGCTGCATGTGGGCTCTGCTTCCAAGAAGGCCTTGGCTTCTCTGGAAAGCTTCAGACAGAGAAGCAGCACCTGATTAGTGGGAACATTCCAAGGCTCAGTTGTCTGGCTGTGACTCTGCAGGCAACAGGGAGCCATTGAAAGTTCTTGAGCAGGGCAGGCTTGTTCTGAAAGAACCTTCAGGAAGTATAGGTGGCAAAGGGGAAGGTGACAGGTTGGGGACCACCTGTCCAGTCCAACTTCCTTAGTGTTATCTTATTCTTTGAAGTAATTCTTCAAGAGGGACCGACATATTGTTACCTCCATTCTACAGTTGAGAAAACCGGAGCAGCCGAGAGGTGGTGAGATTGGCTCTTGGTCACACAGCGTGCCGGGGGCAAAGCCGGGATGTGGACCAGGTTTGTGCCTTCAGGGTCTGCGGACTTCCCCTACACCCGATACCTCTCTAAAGAGGGGCTTGCTATTTTTAGCCCACTGGTGTCATCTCGATTGTGCCTTTGACTAAGAGATGGCATTGTTACCCGGCTTGTCTCGTGATGCTGTCACTCATGTTGTGACTATTACTGACCTCTGCCTTCCCCACCTGGAGTCCTTGGGGCTGCCATCTGCGGCCCCAGCCTCACCCAGCCCCCAGGCAGCCTGGACTGGGGAGGAAGTGTGGTGGGAGGGCTTCTGTGAGTGGGGCTGGGATCTGCCGGGCACCCTGAGCAGATGGCAGCCCCTGCAGCCAGGGTTGTCTTGGTCACCACTCTAGGGCCTAATGCAGTGCCTGGCACATAGCAGGCATTCAAGACATACCCGACGCTGCTTGGAGAAATGAATGATACAGTCGCCTGCCAGATTAGCATATTCACACTGTCCCCCTGGAGGATGCCAGAACAGACCCAAGTTCTCTTCATGACAAGGCGGGTGTGTGTGGGGCCACATGGTCTCCACACATGCGTCCTAATGGGGGCATCCTCACAAGCACAGGTCGTGGGCTCCAGGAGCCATGGCAGAGCTATTCTGTGGGAAGGGTGACCTTCCAGTTGGATGCATGCCCTAGTTGATCTCCTCGTTTGACAAAAGGTTTTAATTGTTCAATTATACATATAGCCAGGTGTGGTGGCTCACGCCTGTAATCCCAGAACCTTGGGAGGCTGAGGTAGGGGCATCTCTTAGCCCAGGAGTTCGAGACCAGCCTGGTCATCAAAGCGAGACCCCATTTCTACAAAAGGTAAAAAAGTTAGCTGGGCATGGTGGTGCATGCCTGTACTTCCAGCTACTTGGGAGGCTGAGGTGGGAGGATTGCTTAAGCCTGGGAGCTCAAGGCTGCAGTGAGCTGTGGGCAGCATTGCACTTCAGCCTGGGTGACACAGCAGGACCTTGACTCAGAAAAAAGAAAAAAAGAATATGTGTATATATATTCTGAATTTTTTGGTGGCCTAGACCTCCTGCTCTTTAGCCACTTGCTGGACAGTGGCCTGGAGCCCCAGGCCTGATAGATCCCAGCCCTCCAAGCCCCTTGGCCAAAGAAGCCCTGCCCTGCTGGGTGGAGCAGTGCGGCTGGCCCAGGCAGCAGCCCCTGGAGCCTGGTTGGTTCGGGTCAGGCCTCTTCTTCTGCTCCCCGTCTTTCGCCACAGCAAAGTCTCAGGTGTGGGGTGGCGTGGGAGGTTGGATCTGGGCAGTGGGGGTGGAGGAAACCAGAAAGATTTGGGAGGTGGGAGGGAAGCAGAATCTACAGGGCTTGGTGGTTGGGAGGAGGTGGAAGTGAGGGTGAGGAGAGAGAGGAGGCTGTGCTGCAGTCTCTGGCTGGGCAATGGGGAGACTGGAGGGGCCAACACTCAGACGGGCCAGTTTGAGATGTATGGAGTGCACGATGGGTGTGGGGTGTGTGTGTGTGTGTGTGCGTGCCATACAGGGTGCTGAGACTCAGTGACTGATCTGGGCAGGCACTAGCCACAGCTGGAGTCCCCAGAGTAGGGATGGTGGCTCTAAAACAGCAGGGGTGGCCCCCTCATGGCCGGGCCCTTCAGGCTGCTCTGTGCCGGGCACTGGCAGGGGGAGCCTGAGTCGCAGTTGGGCTCTTCAGCCTGCAGCTGGCTGAAGATTTGTGGATGTCCCTGAGAAGGATGCAGTCAGGAGGCCTGGCTGGCTGACCAGAGCTGCCCAGCTGTTTACTCAGTGCCGAGGAATTTGAGGGCAGCAACAGCCCAGTCACTTTGGAGGGGGTCCAGCCTCTGGGTACAGCTGCTCAGAGTAACCTGCCTGGTGCCAGGGCCTGGCTGAGAGGGGCCAGGCCTCAGAGAGCATGGATTTGGACCCCTCCTTGATGTTATAAACAGGAAAACAGGCTGGAGTGGGGAAGTGGCCATCCCAAAGCCCCGCAGCAATTTGGTGCTCCAATCAAGACCAGAAGCCTGTCTAGGAAGGCGCAGGAGGAAGTGATGGAGAGCTGTCACTGGCTGAGATGCTCTTGTTCATGTGTGTCCTTGTTCACCGCCTCTCCTACTAGAATGTTTGCTCCCTGAGACCAGGGACTTTGTCTGCCTTGTTCACTGCTATGTCCTGAGCACACAAAACAAGGCTCTTGTTGAATGATGAAGATGGGATGAAGTCAGAAGGCCTGGTGAAGTTTTTTCCCCTTATATTACAAGATGTCGAGAGAAAGGAGGTTCAGGGCTGGTACAGAGGCTTCATGATGGCATCAGGGATCCTGGCTCTTCCTCTCTCTCCTCTCCGCATTAGGGTATGGTTTTTGTCCTCATGATCCCCGAATGGCTGCTGTGCCTCCAGGCATTGCACCTGCCTTTCCAGAAGGTAGAAGGGAGTTAGGACAATGGGTAGAAGTCATGTGCTTATGAAGTCTGTCCCTTTCAAATCAGGAAAGTTGTAGCTTTCTTAGAAGTGACCAAATCGCACACCGTGTGTAGTAGTTCTCTACCTCGCTTCTTTTTTTTTTTTTTTTTAAACTATCTAGAGCCTGGCCCCAGACTTGGTCCTCAGTGGGACCTATCACTTTTGTTGTTTGCAGGTGGTTGTTTTATTTTTTAAAATAAAAATCCCCTAGCTGGGAGAATCCCCTAATGAGGTAACACCTACTGTGGTGTTAATGGCAGTTGTGCTATTTTAGCCACCAACTTCTTAACGTGCCTCGATCTCTGAGGTTTTTCCTGAGGATGGGGTCAGCAGCAGGGAGGAGGGGGCTCTGGCAGAAGCCGGTGCTTAGGAGGGAATTACCTAGTCCTTGTGGCACCCTGGATGTGCTATGACAATCCCCACTCTACAACTCAGAGTGAGGCCAAGGCTGGGTGGAGACCAGGGCCAGGAGGGAGCCAGGTTTCCCAGCTCCGCATGGACAGCATTGGCTGCACCATGATCTAAAATGCTCCATCTTGGGGTGTACCCAGAGCTGATATTCAGCTGGACGGTGCTGGCTTGGCTATGCAGACTTCACAGCCAGTGCCCCTTCTGCCTGCTCTTCCCATCTCCCTGGAGCCTCCTGCCTGCAGAGCCTGTGGCAGCAACAGACTAGGATATGGTGTCATTGTGACCCTGGGTGCAGCCAGGGACCCCTGGACTGCCTGGCTGAGGGGAGGCCTCCTTGGAGTGTCTGGCAGACAGTTGGGGTCCCTTGTCTGCCCACTGGACTGAGTGGCTGGTCTTTGGAAGATCTGATTGTCCCCAGGCCGCAGGCCTGTGGGCTGCCCTTGCCAGGCTGACTTTAAGGCCTGGACCCCTTCCACAGGCAGGGGAGTAGGGGAGGGACCCTGTGGGTTGCACGTGCAGGCCCTGACCCCTGGTGACCGTGCTGGATTCGGGGCAGGAGACAGGAGAGAATACTGTGCTGTTTCTCACATTTTTCAGGCCTTTGGCTTTGGCCGTACAGGTTCCAGACCCAAACCTCAAAGGTAGAAGTGAGGTGGGGCTCGCAGCCAGGAGGAGTCACAGGCCAGTGGTCTGGCAGGAAGCTGACCTTCAGCCTGGGTGAGCTGCAGGGGGCACCCAGGAGCCCCTCAGGAGAAGATAGCCTTGGAGCTCCCTTGGCTGCCACCACTCACATGCCGCCCACGCAGCTGTCCCCAAGGAGGACTTGTGTCGTGGCTCTGCTCCTGACCAGCTGTGTGTCTTGCAGCAGATCACTGGCCCCTTGGGTCTACGGGAGTTGATCTGTGCCTCCCTGCTGCCTTCCTCTGCTGGCCAGGGCTGGGGGAGGCTCAGCTGAGAAAGGGTTTAAAGGACAGGAAGAATCACAGTGATAATCGTGATCAAAATGCCTCCCACTGTGCAGTCCTTACCATGACCCAGCCCCTCCTAAGTGGTTCATCTAGGTTAATGGAAAGGACACAAGACTCCCAAAGTCTTTGTTTAAATATGAAAGCTGGCAGAGTCATGGGTTTTATTTTTACCTCCAGGCATGTGGGTGAAGAGGGAAGTTCCAGTGATGTTCTGACTTAACAAAGAAAGCTTACAAGTAATTCTGCCTTTGAGGAAACAGAGTTGTCTGTTTAAATATTAATATACTATGGCAGCAAATTATTAAGCAGGATAACCAGCCAGAATTACAGACCTTTTCAGGATTAAAGACGACTCTCTAGGATGTGGGAACCATCTCTGAAATCAGGGGGTCTTAGAAGATTCCTTTGTCAGAAATAACATTGACAAGGGCAGTTCGACAAGCAGATTTGTATTTGCCCTGCTGCGGCCGTGGCAGCATGGAGCATTTCCTTGTCCTTATCTTGATGAATTCACAGGGCCTGAAGTTTTCAAGGGTTCCACCTGTCTGCAAAGAAGGTATGAAAAGCAACTTGAAGAAACTCAAAACTTATCATTCGTAACGGAAAACAGCAGAATATAAATGGTGAGCTTATGTAGAGTGTTGCCACCTGCACGTACAGACAACGAGATGGGCATTACCATTATCCACACTTGGTGGAGGAGGAAGCGGAGGCTCAGGGAAGTTCACGACTTGGCCAGGGTCACACAGCAAGGAAGTAAGGGCTGTACTCGTGCAGATGGGGACTGTGGTCTTGGTGGAGTGCGTTGGGCTCCAGCGACAGGGGGCCCAGGCTTGGCTGTGGCCTCTACTGAGCAGCTGTATTTGTTCCCCGTGGCCGCTGTAATAAAAGACCAGAAACACAGTGACTACAACAACACACATTTATTGTCTTACAGTTCTGGAGGCCAGAAGTCAGGAATGGGCTTCGCTGAGCTAAAATCAAAGTGATTCCCTTTCCAGCCTCTAGAGAAGCAATTCCCTTGCCTTTTCCAGTTTCCAGATGCAGCCTGCACTCCTTGGCTCATGGCCCTTCCTCCTTCTGCAGAGCCAGGCGCGAGGCATCTTCTAGTCTCTCTCTGATCTTCCTTCACTTATGGGGACCCATTGGATGACCTCAGGGCCATCCAGATAATCCGGGATAATCTCCCCACCCACCTCAAGATCCTGAATTTCCTGGCGCCTGTGAAGTTCCTTTGCCATGCCAGGCCATGTATGCACAGGTTCCAGAGATCAGGGTGGATTTTTTTTGGCGGGGGAGGGACGTTATTCTGCCTATTGCAGTGGCTTTGGCCAAAGGGTCTGACCTTTGGGATAACAGCTATCCTCTCCATAGGGAGTCTGGTGGGAATTAAAATACGGTGATTCAGACTTGAATTCCACAGGGAGTGACTGAAGCACCTGCCAAGGGGCCAGTGTGTGCTGGAGCCTGGTGACCCGGTGATGGACAAATGATTCCATCAGAACTCCTGCTTCTGCGAGGGAGGCAGTGCCTGAGGGGACTCAGAATCAGACAGATCAGGAGTTCAATCCCAGCTCTGCCTCCTCCTAGCAGCCCGAGTATGGGTGAGATCGAGGAGCAGGGAGGGGCTGGAAGGGAGAAAACAAACAGATGCATTCATGTGACCTCATTTCACCTTCACCGCAGCCCTGCCAGGCAAACTTCTGTTCCCTCCCAACCCCCCCGCCATTTTGCAGAGGTGGAAACAACAGCTCAGAGAGATCAAGTGCCTTGTCTGAGATCACACAGCTACTAAGCGGGGAGCTGGGATTCCCCATGCCCCAGGATTCCCAAACGGATACCACCCACTCCACCTCCAGGGCTGTCTGCCACATCTGCTTCCTCCTAGGCTGTGGCTTCCTTAATATATTCTTTAAATCGGCTTACTGCCTTTTTTATTTGAATGCGTTCTTTTAAAATGAGACTTTATATTACTCCTATAAATGGAAAATCACAGGATTCATGGGCTAGTTATGCATATTTTTATAATGCACATTAAAATGAATTTATCACAATAAAAATGAGAAATGTTCATCCACAGACCATGTAGAATTATTCCACATGCCATCGGTGTGTTTCATCCCTCTCTCTGGGAGTCGGCTTTGCGCCTGTCCTGGTTTCACCAAATCACAATGTTATGAATGGCTATCATTTATTATGATATGAAATCGTCAAATGGCTTCTGTGCACAATCAAATGCAGACTCCCCAGCATGGTCTCAGGGCCCTCCTGGCCCCTGGTTTCCCGATCTCCAGTTCCTCTGGCCTTGCTACTCTTAGACAAAGGAGGACTTCTCTTGTTTTTCTGCCTACTCAGCCAGAAGATCCCAGGTCATGGGCCTGTGGAGCCAAAGTTCTTAACCACTGCACTGTGTCACCTTTCTATGATGTCCGGCCTCAGCAAGGCTTATGAAGGAACAGAAACAGACTTGAAAATGAAGTTGGGGGCTGGGTGCTGTGGCTCACGCCTGTAATCCCAGCACTTTGGGAGGCTGAGGTGGGCGGATCATGAGGTCAGGAGATCGAGACCACCCTGGCTAACACAGTGAAACCCCGTCTCTACTAAAAATACAAAAAATTAGCCAGGTGTGTTGGTGGGCGCCTGTAGTCCCAGCTACTTGGGAGGCTGAACCTGGAAGGCAGAGCTTGCAGTGAGCTGAGATCACGCCACTGTACTCCAGCCTGGGTGACAGAGTGAGACTCCTTCTCAAAAAAAAAAAAAGAAAGAAAATGAAGTTGGGAAGGGATAGGCCAGGCCTCCCAGGAGCCCCAAGCTTGCAGAGTCCCCTTGGTCTCATTGGCACAAGGAGAATGGTTTGATCAAATCCACCAACCGAGTTTTGTGGGTCTAACAGTGCAACTTCTGCCAAGTGGGAGGAGCTTAGGGACTTTTTATAACCTCTCCTGGGGCAGACATGATGGGCTGCAGCAGTGTCCAATCCTAACTCCACGATCTCCTGGGAGGGCAGGGCTTCATGGCAGTTCCTGTCTGCTCTCCACTAGAAGCTTGGCATTACAAAGGGGCTCAGTTGTGGGACAAAGCAGGGCTTCTTCTAGAAATGTTGCATCTACTTCCTACTCCCTTTCTTTATTGCAATATGGATAACTTATCATCTGAGGAGGGAGTAGAGTTCCCAAGGTAGCTTGCCGAATAGTTGTGCTTATTCATTTCAACTTTTCCCAAGATCGAGGGGAAAAGCAATCCCTGGTTTTGTGTGTGTATGGGGAGGGAGTCTCGAGGTCCTGAAAATGAGGTTTGGGTCTCGCAGATTGCTGTGAAGAGTTATTGACCCAGCTAGAAGAGAAGCCTAGCTCAGGGCCTGGTGCACAGTTGATGGGTTTGCTTAGTGGTTATTCTTCTGTCCTTGTCTGGAGCCCTGCATGCCTCTTCATAGCTTAGGAAGAACATGCTTCTCCCTGTGGCTCAGGGTGAGGAAGTGGGAGAGAATGCCAGCTCCAGGGAGGCTTCTAGCACCAGTCAGCCTCAGTTAAAATCCTTGTACCTTCATTGACTAGCTGTGTGACCTTGCACAAATAATTTCCCCTCTGCGCCTCAGTTTCTTCATCTGTAAAATGGGGATCATAATAGTACTTCCCTCAAAGGATTGAGGTGAGGATGAAAGGACTGAATCCAGGAGCATGCCCGGAAGAGGCAGGAAATGCCTCCTACACAATAGCTATTTTTGCAGCCAGAGAGATCTGGGTTTGAATCCTGCCACCAGTGCTAACTACTGTGTGATTTGGGGCAAGTGCCTTCACCTCTCTGGACAGCTGTTTCCTCATCTGGAAATGGGCTTGGTAACAGTCCTGGCTTCCAAAGTTGGTAGTGTGCTTCTAGTAAGCAAGGTGTGTGAAACGGCAGAACCCCAGCCCTGGTGCAGAGCAGGGCCTGATGACGGTGTTAGGGTCTGTCCTCCCCGGAACCCCCTCCTGGGAATGGCAGAGGGCGGTGGGGTGCTCTGAGGCAGGCTGCTGCCCCGCCCCTGCTCCCCCTCCCCAGCTGCCCCACCCCAGCTGTGACGACCTTGTCCCTGCCTGTCTAAGGGGCAGGAAGGAAGTGAGGAGGGCAGCCAGCAGCTTCCCCTTTTCTGCCCTGCTCCAGGCACCAGGCTCTTTCCCCTTCAGTGCCTCAGAGGAGAGGACAGCAGCACCATGGATCCCCGCTTGTCCACCGTCCGCCAGACCTGCTGCTGCTTCAATGTCCGCATCGCCACCACTGCCCTGGCCATCTACCATGTGGTGAGTGTGGGGGCCCCGGGTGTGCGTGTGTGCGTGCTTGTGTGAGTGTGCGTGTGCGGTGACCCCTCATCTACGGAGCCCTGCAAATGAAAGAGCTCCTGCTCTCCACCTCTCGGGGGGACCCTGGGCAAATCCCTGTCCTGTTCTGGGCCTCAGTTTCCTCCTCTGTCAAATGGCTGGGGGGACCCGCAGGAGTAAGGAGTAGGGGAGCAGGAATCCACTTTCCAGGCAAATGGAACTGACGTTCACTCCGAGGCTGGCTCTGTTTCTGCCTCTGTGAGATGGGGCACAGTAGCGGCCGGAAGGTTATTTGTGTGCAAAGCCAACAGCAGATGTGAAAGTGCTTTGGAAGTCAGGGATCTTGGAAGGAACGTGGGCCGGGATTGTTTGACCAGGATGTGAGGTCGGCCACAGACACAGCCCCGATTCTTCCCCTGGGGCCTGAATGGAGCCTGGGCCACTCAAGGGGACAAGAAGTGGGCATCACCCGTTTGTGCTTCCAGTGGGAAGGGAGGGGCCGAGTCCTCTTAGCTTCCAGCTCAGTCAAACCACGGCCTTCTGCCTCCCAAAGAGAACTTGCGACCTGTGCTAATAATTAGGGTAACTTGCCCGGCCCAAGCTCCTGTTGGGCAACTTGTGAAGTCACGGCTGTCCCTGGTTCCTCCTTTCCTGGTAACTCACAGTGTGATCTTGGGCAAGTCACAGTGCCCGGGGGCCAAGGCTCCCCCTCTGCCTGGGGTGGCTGAGGGTCAGGGTCCTTGTACTGTCCTGCCTAGACCCACCTCACCCCAAAACTCCTGGCCACACCCATCTCCCCTAGACCCCGGCGACTTCCTCCTGGGGTGACTCAGGGCCTGTGGTTGGTTAACAGTTTTCTCATGAGTCTGGAAGGGCTTCCTCAAAATTAGCCTAGATCCACATGCTGCGGTGGGCTGCTGCACACTTAGACCTGCCTGCATCTGCTTCCTGTCACAGGCAGGGCAGGCAGAGCTGTGGCAAGAGCCCAGCCTTCAGGGGGCTGATGCTGTTCAGTGGTTAGCGCGTGGCCTCTGGATGCGGACTTCTGCATGCAAATTCTGGCTTCCCTGCTTCCCAGCTGTGCAGCCTTGGGTGATTTACTTAACCTCTCTGAGCCTCAGTTTTCTCATTTAAAAAAATGGGGATGTGAGTTATCATACCCATCTGATAGGGTTTGTTGTGAGGCTCAGGGAGTTGATATATACAAAGCTTGCAGAACCATGCCTGACGCACAGGTGAGTGTTTTATCATTCATTGTGCATCAGACATGGCACCTGCTGTCAGCATCCTTGGAGTCAAGCTGTCAGTTTCAAGGACTCTAGTTTTGGGAGCAGGAACTCAGAGGTTGTCCTGCCCAGCTCCTGCCAATGCCAGAGCTGAGAGAAGCATATCACTCTTTGGGTGTCCCTGTACCCTGTCTTTTAGGCCTTCAAGCTCCGAGACTATGCAGCATTCTTGGAAGGACAGTGTGGCATGCAGGGGCATCTCACAGGTAGCAAGTCCCTGGGTCCTCACCCCAGCCCTGCCACTAACTGGCTGTGTGGGCTCAGACAAGCCTCTCTCCGGGCCTCAGTTTCCCTTTTATGAAGTCGGGGGTAAGGTGATGTTGACTGGCTCAGAGGTCTCCAACTCTGATGCCTCCAGGGTCTGGGCAGGGCATGTGAGTGACAGCAGGGGGCAGATGGGCCTGCGGTGACCTGGGGAGCCCTTGCTTGTCCCACCCTGAAGCTGCTCTCTGTTTTTGCTGATTGTTGCCACAAAGGATTGTGGGCCCTGGTGGCCACTCTTCTGATTTTGGAGAATAGGGAGCAGGCTTTTGTGTCACATCTTCTGATGTTTCAATACTAGTGATTGATGCATGGTAGAAAAAAATCTCTGTGCCAGCCAACTCAAATCCATTTGCAGGCTGTGTGGGCCCAGAGGCTGCCCTGCAAACCCGGGACTGTGGGGCTGTTAAGGTTTCTTGTTGATCGTGCCATCTGATGTCCTCACCTGTAAATGGTGGTGTGATATACGGTCCCTGCTCACAGAGCTGAAGAATGTGTGGGCCCAAGCAATCCTGGAAGACTTCTTGGAGGTGGTGCCATTGGCAAGAGGGAGAGTTTGGTTGTGGGCAGTATGGAAGGGGAGGAGAAACGGGTGAGCAATGGCGTATATGTTTGGCTTCTACAGGAACACAATAGAGACCAACCTGGAGTTTGGGGAGGAGGTGGTAAAGGTTTTGAGTGACAAGCTAAGACTTTGGATCTTCCCTGCAGTGTACCATTGATATTTTGGGCTGGATAGTTCTTTGTCATGGGGGAGTGAATTGTGCGTTAGAGGAAGTTCAGCAGCATCCTTGATCTCTACCCACTACATACCAGTAGCACTGTCCCTCTCCCTACCCTGCCTCTTGTGATAACCAAAAATGTTTCTAGTTATGGGGCCCAGTGTCTCCCAGCTGAGAACCAATGCCTATAAGTGATGAGATGTTCTAGAGCAGGAGCAGGCATAAGAACAGAGGGGTGTCCTGGAAGCTGTGCGCTCGGCCCAGGTTGTCTCCAGGCTGTGGTCCTCAGTTGACTCCAGTGGGGGTTATCTTCCTGCACCCCGAAAGAGTCTTCTCTCCTTCCCAGAAAGGGCAGGGCCTGGGGGCTTTCCTGTAGGCTAGCAGGTGTGCTGATAGGACCTTGAGCATCTGAATGGAAAAAGAGAAGCTGTGGTCCAGATGTGTCAATAGCCCATGCTGGCTGTCATCTGGACCCAGCCATGGGTGATGACTCTGCACATCACGAGCTATTTGTGGACTTGGCCCCTCTGGGGAGGGTTAAATTGGGCCCTTGCCATCCTGAGACAGTGCCATGCTCTATTGAGTCATGAGGGCGTTATTACATGAGGGAAACCTGGTCCGCAGCTTTGGGCTCGGGCGTCTTCCTCAGGATGTCACTGGGTTTGTGTAGAGGATTCTCTGGGTCACCCAAACTTGCACACTGTGGGAAGCCAGCAAACTTTCTTTCTTTCTTTCTTTTTAAAATTTATTCTTTTTTCCAAAGTTCAGTAACTTGCCCATCTTTTGTTGTTTGTTTTGTTTTGTTTTGTTTTGTTTTTGTTTTTAAGAGATGGGGTCTTGCTCTGTCACCCAGGCTGGAATGCAGTGGTGCCATCACAGCTCACCGCAGCCTTGAACTCCTGGATTCAAGTGATCTTCCCGCTTCAGTTTCCTGAGTAGCTAGGATCACAGGTGCATGCCACCATGCCCAGCTAATTTTTACTATGTATCTATTTGTAGATACAGGGTCCCACTGTGTTGCCCAGGCTGGTCTCAAACTCTTGGCCTCAAGTGATTTTCCTGCCTTAGCCTCCCAACACTCTGGGATAGCAGGCATGAGCCACTGAGCCCAGCCTAGATAAATTTCTTAAATTGGTCTCTTGGGTCCTGGCTTTTTGTCAACCTGAAGCATGTCCTAAGTCAGTGGGAGAAAGTGGGCACCCCCAGAAGACACATTTGCCCAGAAATCTCTTCCTTTCCTGACCCCTCTTCCCCAGGGTGCCCCGAATTCCACTCTTAGAAATGCATTGTCTGGGTTAAAAAACTTAACACCTGCCATGATTTCAACAGTATCGAAACAGGGTACGTCAAAACAGGGCGAGGAGGAAATGTGTCTGGGTTCCAGGATGGTGGAAGCTCTATTTTTTCTACTTTTCTGTATTTTCCATATTTGGTACAATGAGCACGTACTCAGAATGGTTTTAGATTTACGAAAAAATTGCAAACACAGTATAGATAGTTCATGCGTCCCCTGTGCCTAGTTCCACTATTGCTAACATCTCAATATTAGCGATAGAGCACAGTTAGTGTGGTGTGTTTGTTGCAATGGGTGAATGAATATTCATGGGCTGTTATTAACTAAAATCCACGCTTTACCCCTATTTCCCCAGCTTTCCTCTTACATCCTTTTTCTGTTCCAAGGTTGCATCCAGGATGCCACTTTCCATTTAGTCTTCATGCTTCCTTATGTTTCTCTTGGTATGATGGTTTCTCAGATTTTTCTTGTTTTTGAAAACCTTGACAGTTTGAGGAGTATTTGTCAGGCATTTTGTCAAATGTTCTTCAGCTGGGGTCTCTGGTGATTTTCTCATGATTAGACTGGGAATGTGCTTTTGGGAGGAAGACCACGGAGGTGACATGCCGGTCTCAGAACATCATACTAAGAAAAGGTTCTGCCAACTTGACTCACCACTGTTGCTGGTGACGTTGAGCCCCCGGCTGAGGTTGCTCCCTTGTAAAGTTACTCTTTTTTCTCTCCTTTCCATGCTGTATGTTTTAGAAGGAAGTCACTGTGCTGTTCCATGCAGCCCAAGTTTGATGAATGGGGAGTTCCGCCCCACTTCCTTGAGGGCAGAGTAGCTACATAAATTACTTAGAATTTCTCAAGGAGATTTGTCTGTACTCCTAGTTTATTATATAAATAAATGATGTATTTGTATCACAGGGACCCAGGGATCTTTACTGTATGCTTTGGGTTATAACCCAATGCTACTTTACTTTGTGGCTCAAACTATACTACTTTTAAATTGGGAAAAATTAAAAAAAAAAGAAAAAGGCTGGGTGTGGTGGCTCATGCCTGTAATCCCAGCATTTTGGGAAGTTGAGGTGGGTGGATCACTTGACATCAGCACAAAACCCCGTCTTTACTAAAAATACAAATATTAGCTATGCATGATGGTGGGAGCCTGTAATCCAAGCTACTCGAGAGATTGAGGCAGGAGAATTGCTTGAACCTGGGAGGCGGAGGTTGCGGTGAGCTGAGATCGCACCACCGCACTCTAGCCTGACAGAGTGAGACTCTGTTTAAAAAAAAAAAAAAATGGCCGGCCGTCGTGGCTCACGCCTTTAATCCTAGCACTCTGGGAGGCCGAGGCGGGTGAATCACGAGGTGAGGAGATCGAGACCATCCTGGCCAACACAGTGAAATCCCGTCTCTACTAAAAATACAAAAAAATTAGCCAGGCATGGTGGCGATGCCTGTAGCCCCAGCTACTAGGGAGGCTGAGGCAGGAGAATGGTGTGAACTCGGAAGGCAGAGCTTGCAGTGAGCCAAGATCACGCCACTGTACTCCAGCCTGGGCGACAGAGTGAGACTCCGTCTCCACAAAAAAAAAAAAAAAAGAAAAAGAAAAAGGTAAAGCATTCAAATCATAGTATTTGAAGAAGGAGTCTCTGTTGCCTTGACCCCCAGGGGGCAGGTAAGTCCCCCCATGTCTTTCTGTGCCCAGTCCCAGGCCAGGATACAGCCCTGACTCATTCATGGCCTCTGCCCTAGAGGGGCCAGTCTGCCAAGGAAAAACTGTGACAAGGACAACAGATGACATTGCTGGCTATGATGGGGGCACAGATGCAGGGTTGGAGGTTGGGATTCTGGAATAGTTTCTTGGAGGATGTCTGAGTCCTAAGGATGAGTAGGGCTTTGCTTGGGCACCTTGGAGAAGAGGCCATGCTGGGCCGGGGGAGTAACATGAACACAGGCTTGAAGGGCAAGGACCCTGCGGTGCTTCAGAGACCTAGGAGGTTTGTCAAACTGGGTTAGGGGGGTGGCCACGAGGTGTGTGGGGGAGCAGGGTGGAGAGGTCCCCAGGGGTGGGACCTGCCCGAGTCCTTTGCTTTTACAAGCTTCAGAGCTAAGAGGATGGATCTCTGCTCGGTCTGTCAGCTCATTTTGCAGATGGGAAAACAGGTCCAGCAGGGCCCCTTACTTGCTCCAGGACACATGGAGAGGTGGGGCAGGAGCTTCCTTCAGGCCCCACTGCTGGCACACAGGTGTGTGGAATGATCCAGAAAGTGGGCAAATGAGTTCCTTCCCTGGCCCATGGCTGGGGTGGTGTGTCTGTCTGGGAGGCCCTGCCCTCATCCAGCCTCCCACCATTCATTTCTTCTTTATGGTCCAGTTCACAGGAAGCTTCCTCCTCCAGGAAGCTCTCCTGATTTGACCTCCTTAGAACTCCTGGGGCTCTTTTCTCTGCTCCACTTCGGGGACAGTGATTTGTGATTGAAAGGAACACAGGCCCATCTCCATTACTCACCGGCAATGTGACTTGAGCAGGCGGGCACCTTTTGTTTTCTGAGCCTTGCCTTCCTCATCTGTAAATGAGGGCAGTGGTCCCTGCCTCAGAAGTGATCATTTTTTGATCAAATGAGGCCCTAGCGAAGCTGGGTCGGGGCTAGCAGGCGAGTGCCTGAAGTGGGCTATGGAAGAAGAACACAAGGCCCCCCGCTTTTTTTTGAGACTGAATCTCACTCTGTCATACAGATCGCAGTGCAGTGGTGCGATCTTGGCTCACTGCAACCTCTGCCTCCCGGGTTCAAGTGATTCTTGTGCCTCAGCCTCTCAAGTAGCTGGAATCACAGGTGTGTGCCACCACGCCTGGCTAAGTTTTGTATTGTTAGGAGAGACGGGGTTTCACCATGTTGGCCAGGCTGGTCTCAAACTTCTGACCTCAAGTGATCCACCCGCCTCAGCCTCCCAAAGTGCTGAGATTACAGGCGTGGGCCATCGTGACTGGCCCCACTCCCCTCTTGAAAGTTCATCTGTTTGGGGTTGAAAAATGGGTCCAAACTGCCAGGTGGGGAAAACCCTGGGTGAGAATCTGTTAGAACTTGCCACCTTTACGCCTGATGCCCCTGGGCTGGACAGAGAGGCTGCGTTCTCTGCCACTGCAGCTCTGTGCCCTTCATGGAGGGGTGAGGAGGCCGGTGGGGGCAGGGTGGGAGTTGTAGCCCCTCCTCAGTGTCAGAACTGAGTTGTTCTCCTCACCTCAGGGGCGTGAACCCCAGCTTCTAAAAGTAGGAGGGCCCCATGGCCCATCCCATCGAGAGAGTGGCTGACGGGCCTAGCCTGGCCTGGCCGAGACTTCTCTGTTTCCAACCTGGCCCCGAGGCCTTCAGGAAATGAGGCTTTTATTTTGAGCCTAGAGCACCGGCCTGAAACCAGGACTTAACTCTGAGCTCACTGTGAGGCGAGCGTTGGTCTCCCAGGGGACCCCACCCTGCCAGGGGAAGTGGCGCAAAGCACCCCCTAATGAGGCAGGAAGCAGAGCCATGAGCTGCACCGCCTCAGCCCTGCGCAGGGGCTGCTTGGGACAAGGCACTCCTCCCCCAGCCTCAATTTCCTCCCCAGTCAAATGGGGATCAGTAACTCCCATTTGTGGCACCGGACAAATGGCAGCTGCCAACTGGGGCCGCCATTTTACAGATGAGGAAACTGAGGCTCAGGAGGGCAAGTGACTCTGAAGCCTGTGTTAGATAAAGAATCCGAGCCCAAGTGTCTGCTCCGGGCGGAGGCAGGGAGGGCAGGCTTCCTGGCAGCCATGGGATTGGGTGGGAGGGTCAGTTCTGCCATCCCCAGAGCCTTGTTCTGAGAAGCACAGAGCCCATGTGTAAACAGCTGATTTCAATTCTACCTGCAAAATCAGAAAAACATGGGACTCATGTTAGAACCTGTCTCTCAAGACTGGCGCAAGGATGACATGAGAGAGCGTGTGGTTGGTCGGCCCTCCCTACCCGCAGGTTCCGCATCTTGGATTGCAGATTGAAAATACTCAGATACAGAGCCCGTGATACAGAGGGGCCGACTGTGTACGTTCAGAAGAGAACCTGGCATCTAATAAATGCACAATAATAATAGTATCAATACTTATTATCACTGTTGTGGGTCTTTGTTCTGAAGATAAAGGGAGAAGTGATGGTTTGAGGGAATCGTTGGGGGAGTGGAGGGGGCTTCCCCAGATATCTAGGAAGTGGAGGATGACAGGGCCTTGTGTCATACCTGGAGGCCAACTCTGAGCCCCCAACTGGCTGCTCCTAAAGGGAGACTTGATAAGCTACCACCAGCCAGCATACCTGTGCTGCTGGGATTCACTGGCACTGTTTGCTTTTGGGGCAAAGTTAGCTGCTAGCGCCCAGTCACAGCACTTCCTGTGCTGCCCGTGACAGCCTCCTCCAGTGCCCTCTGAGCCGTCTGAGTCTAGGTTCTCTAGGCTTTTGCATGAGCCATCACGTCTCCTGCATGCTCTTTCCCCTTTCTCTCTAACCCCAGAGGCCCCACCCCTGCCAAACCAGTGGATCCGTGTGTTCTCCCAGCCAACTGCTGCCATTTACTGAGGCCTGCTGCGTCTTCAGCACATGGATGACGCCAAATCACAGATCACTAAGTGGAACGTCTTGTGGCTTCCTGAATGCAGCTCACACACACTGGCCTCTGCCCATGCCCTTTCCTCTGCCTGGAACACTTTTCCCATTGCTCTTCGGGGGAATCTTCTTCAATATTCACCTCCTCTGAGAAGCCCTCCTTGACCCCCACCGTTGGACCCTGAGCTTTGGGTGTTGACCCAGAGCCCTGTGTGCTGGGTCCCTGGGAGTCATACCCTCTGGCCTGGATGCTCGTTTGGGTCTTGACCCAGCCTGATTCATCTTCATGATCCTGTGGAACCTGGCACAGTAGGTGTCAGCCAATCTCTATGTTATTTTATTTGATTTTTGCAAACCTTTTCTTGATGTGTAATTTACCTATAGAAAAGTACAGTTATCATAAGTGCACATCTTGGTGAGCTTCTACAAGGTGAACACATCCATGTGACCTCCACCCAAGCTAAGAAATCAGACAGGACCAGCACCCAGAGGCCCCTAGAGCCCCCTCCTCGCCACTGCCCCGCCCCCACTGACTTCTGCCCATCTATGTAGTTCTATATCACATACATCTGTAGAACTATGTAGAAATGAGGCTGGGCGCGGTGGCTCAAGCCTGTAATCCCAGCACTTTGGAAGGCCGAGACGGGCGGATCACGAGGTCAGGAGATCGAGACCATCCTGGCTAACACGGTGAAACCCCATCTCTACTAAAAAATACAAAAACCTAGCCGGGCGAGGTGGCGGGTGCCTGTAGTCCCAGCTACTCGGAGGCTGAGGCAGGAGAATGGCGTAAACCCGGGAGGCGGAGCTTGCAGTGAGCTGAGATCCAGCCACTGTACTCCAGCCCGGGCGACAGAGCGAGACTCCGTCTCAAAAAAAAAAAAAAAAAAAAGAAATGAAATTCTGTAGCGCGTGTTCTTTTGCGAGCACTTCTTTCTCCCAACGCTATGTTTGGGAGTGTCATCTGTGTGGTTGCGGGTAGCTAACTCATTTTTTCCATTGCTGTGTGTACTTCATTGTATAAATCTACCACAATGCGTTTGCCTGTTTTCCTGCAAAAGAACATTTGGATTGATTCCAGCTTGGGGCTGTTACAAATAAGGCAGCCATGGCCACCAGGCTCCGTGCTGGGTGTCCACACACAGCCACCTCTGCAGCTCCGCTGGTGTTTCTGAATCACTGTCTTCAGTGATTTACTTCTCACACCCACTCCGGGAGGTGGATGGATTCTTCTCTCCCTTCTACAGCTGAGGAAATGTTACAGATGAAGTAGCGTGGCCAGGCCAGGATCCCACAGGGGATCGGCGACTGCACTGGGTTCTCACTGAGGTCTGTGAGCCCCAGAGCCCAGTGGAGGGAGGAGGGGATGAGGTGGAGGTGGGAGGGAGGACGAGGACTGCGGAAGAGTGAAGAAGAGAGAGAAGCAAGGCTCTGGGGAGCTGTAGGCAACCAGGCGGGGCTGCTGCGGAGTGCGTGGCCCCAGGAATGGGGGCGTCTAGTGGTATCTGGGCTGGCTGGAGAGGTGGTTGGGTAGATAGAGCTCTTGGGGGGCTGGCCCTTACTGAGCCCCTCATAAGCTCTGACCAGAAGCACAGGGTCGGGGAGGGGAGCTTCCCCTTGACAGTGACACATCTGACTCCCTTCTGACATCCTCCTCCCAGACAACCCAGGGAAATCAGGGTGGGCAGGTGAGGTTGAGGGGACTGAGCTTCAGGGAGGGGCCCTAATGATAATGATGATGGCAGAAGTGTGAGGCCACAGGACACAGGGTCAGGGTGGAGCAGCCCTGAGTGGGAGGGGCAAGGGAAGGCTGTGGAACTTGGGACCCATTTGGCAAACTGCATTGTCTGTTGGGAAGGGTTGAGGACAAGCCCGGGCGTGTCGTCTTGTGCAGCCTCTGTCCTGGGCTCGCACATTTGGTAGGAGGAGCCAATGAAGTAAACGGACAGGAAAGTGTCCACACTCCGGCTGGCACGATGGGTGCTCACTGAAGGCTGGGTTCTTTCCCTGTAACCTTTACCTCCCCGAAAATCTCAGAGGGTGGGTCTCTGCCTGCCTGCTTCTGAGATGGTGGGTCCTGGGCATCAGAGAGTGGGAGAGAGTGGGCCTGTTCTCCTGCAGAAGGGACTGGTCTTTGAACCCCAGAATTGGGGGCTCTGGTGTCATCACCACCATCCACATGATCTTCCTTATCACCATCCTATCCTGATGTCCCCACTGCCGTCACCCCATCACTGTCACCAGCATCACCAGCAGCATCTCTGATCATCACTGTCATCACCACGCCAACTCCAACAACATCCCAACAGCCACTCCCCGTCTCACGTGGTCACCATGGCCAGTGCCTCCCGGGTGACATCTGGTGCACTGTTTACACGGCATCCCCTCTGGCACCGCCATCCTTATTGCCCAGCCATGTTCAGTACTGACCCCATTGTCCCCACCTACCCTGATTTCCCTCCTCCAGCCCCTGCCCCCGTTCTTTTAGCTCAACCTGTTGCTTGCTCCTCAGAGCCACCAGAAAAAGAAACAAATCCCCCTGCCCCCTGGCCACTTCCCCACTGGCCAGCGTGGGGAAGCTGTGTTTGTCATTAAGAAAGAAGTGCTGCATGCAGACGGGAATAAGAACTGAAACCAAAGAGGGGCAGAAGGAAGAGGTGAAAAGCGGGAAAGGAGAGTGGGGGTGGGAAGGGTGGCTAAGCACGGCTGGGACCACAGCCTGAGCCCGGCTTGGAGGCAGGAGGACAGAGATGATTTTGACCCTGTGCCAGTTTTGGTGTGTGACCTTGGGCTGGTCGCTGTCTCTCTCTGGGCCATACTTCCCCACTGGTAACATCCTCCTCTCAGGGAAGAGACACTCCCGCACCTTCTGAGTTTCCCTGGAGAGACTGAAACACACCTGCACTGCCAAGGCCTGTAGCCTTGCACATGACGTCCCCTCTTTTGGAACGCTTTCTTCTCTTCTGTGTTGGAAAACTCCTACTTATCCTTCAAAGCCATGCTCGTGGGTTTCCTGCTGGTGAAACTCTCCTTAAGTTTTTTAGATAGCAATGCATTATCCCTCATCAAGGACCCCAAGCCCCATGCGTGTCCTCTGTCATGACTCAGCACACCATTCACGCACTGAGTTCCCTAGGGACTGAGACACTGGCATGTCACAGTCAGTGGCTTGTCTAGACAGAGTTTGGAGGTGGTGGGTGCTCAGAGGGTGTTTACTGAGAGGTAAACATGCCCAGAGGTACCAAAAACCACCACCCAACTGTGCTTGCTTGTGGTGCACCTGCTGTGTGCCCGGCTCTGTGCACCGCATGATGCCATTTGACCTCAGCAATCCTGTGAGGCAGGTCAGTGATTAACCCCATTCCTCAGATGAGGAGCCGAGGCCCAGGGAGGTTAGTGGCTGGCTCAAGGGTGCAGAGCTCAGCTGGGGCCTGGGGCCGTCTGACTCCAGCACCCCAGCTCTTATCTTCATGATCTCACCAGCATAGAATGAAGGGACAGTGGGTTAAAAGATGCTGTAATAGGGGAACAGGTGGGTGAGGGCATGCTGTCTGCCTGGGCATTGTTGGAGGAGAGAAGCCTTGTGCCTGTCGTGGGAAGGCTTGGGTTCCAAGGTCACAGCCCAGCTGGGCTCTCAGAGCTTAGGGAGAAGGCAGTGCTGTGTCCAGGTGGAAACCAGGGGCATGAAGGGAAAGCAAGGGCTGGGGGCTTGGAAATTTTTTTTTTTTTTTTTGAGACGGAGTCTCGCTCTGTCACCCAGGCTGGAGTGCAGTGGCCGGATCTCAGCTCACTGCAAGCTCCGCCTCCCGGGTTTACGCCATTCTCCTGCCTCAGCCTCCCGAGTAGCTGGGACTACAGGCGCCCGCCACCTCGCCCGGCTAGTTTTTTGTATTTTTTAGTGGAGACGGGGTTTCACTGTGTTAGCCAGGATGGTGTCAATCTCCTGACCTCATGATCCGCCCGTCTCGGCCTCCCAAAGTGCTGGGGTTACAGGCTTGAGCCACCGCGCCCGGCCAGCTTGGAAATTTTGACTCTCTGCATACTCTGTAGGTCGTCCAGGTACTTTCCAGGAATTACCAATAGCTGTTGGTTAGGGACATGGGTGGGGCAGTGAGGGCCTTCTGAGGGGTAGGGTGCTGGCCCTGGGGTGGCTGGGGGTGGAGGACTGTGGGCAGCCTGGGTGAGATGTCCTGCAGTGTGTAGGAGCTCCACCCCACTGACCCTCCTGCGGTTTGTCATCCCAATGGCCCCAGGGGAAAATGAGGGTCTCTTCTCATTGACCAAAGGCGAAAACTGAGGCCAGGGAGAAGCCAGAACCTGACCAGGGCCACATAGCAGTGAGGCAGTGGAGGAGGCCTCCTGCTCCTCAGCTCTGGTCTCCTGAGCTCTGAGGGGCTGGGGCTTGGCTGCCAGGGAAGAGTGGGCAGATGGCTGGAGAGATTCTGGAGTCCCAGGGGAGCCAGCCCAGCCTTGTGGGGAGCCCCGGACCCCAGGAGAGAGGCAACAGGGTTCACACCCCAGCCGGGCCACGTGACACAGGACATGTGAGTTCTGTCTCAGCCTCCATTTCCTCATCTGTAAAACAGGAAAATGTTGCCTCTTTTGTAAAGTTTTGGGAGATTGCAGTGCAAGCCTGTGTGTGCAGGTCTGAGCACACAGTAGCTGCTGAATAAATATGAGTTCCTCTCCATTCTATGTCCCAGAGAGCAGCACGGGTGCCTGGAGCCGAGCTTCCTTCCTTTCTCCTGGGTCAGGGACTGGCATCTTCGTGGAAGGTCAGGGCCCCGCAGAGTCTGAGTCAGGCTCTGAGGTTGCCTCGCTCTGTGACCGTGGGCCGGTCCCTGCTCTCTATGAGCCTCGTGGGCCACCCTGCAGTGGGGACAAAGTCCTCCCCCGTCCCCTGCCTCAGGGTTGTTGAGAAGGTGAAATAGGGGGAGAGTGAGCTGGGTTTTAAGTGCAGGTGGTTTTCACAAAAGTAGAAATACCTCTGGTGGTGCTCAGGCTGAGGGGAGGGAGGGGGGACTGCAGAGGGAGAGGGGATGGGGGCACCTCTCTGCCTCCACTGAGGCACTGAAGGAAGGGTCAGGCCGTAGGCAGAGCTGGGTGGCTGGGAGATGCTGGGCAGTGGAGGGAATTGGCCAAGATTTGAACCTTAGCCCTACATATGACCAGCTGAGAGGCCTTGGGCAAGGCCCTGGACCTCCCTGAGCTGCACTTTCTTCATCTGTGAAATGGTAGTGAAAGGATTAAGAATAGTCCCTTTGCTGAGTAGAGGGAAGATCACGTGGCATGGAGTTAGGCTATACAAATGTCCCCTTCTTCCCCTGGGGTGGTTTGAGGGGTTGCAGGGCAGTGAGGGATGCTTGGAGAAGAACAGAGGAGTTGAGAGGGGAATTGAGGATTAGTAGAGGTCTCTAAAGTCGGGTAATGTTCAGGGTGACCTCATGGCCTCAGGATGACAATATCAAAATTCTAAATTTTTCAATCACACAATTTTTTAATTTCTGGAAATTTTTTAGTAGCTGTTTTATGATGTTCATGATAAACTAGGACAGTAACACATTCCTGTAATTTAGAAAGAAAGAAAAATATAGACGTGTGTTCAAAAGGTTTTACTGACATAGGTGCATGATCAAAATATCTAAGTCCTCCCCAGGGTTCAGGCTAGCAGGGCTCTGAGGCATTTTGGGGGTCAGGGGAATGGGAAGGCATCAGAACAGCACTGGGAGACTTGGGCTCCCCCCTCAACTTGCTGTGTGTCCTTGGGCAAGCCACCTAATCTGTCTGAGTTTATAAAACAAGCAGAGGGAGCTTGTAAAACAAGTAGATGTAGGCTCCTTCTAGCAAGGGGAGGTTGAGATGATCTGATTCTAGGCTTCATTCCAGATCTCAGATACTCCTGGAATCTTGAGACTTTGAAAGTCTTCTCATTTCACAGCTGGTTGCTGCTCATGGTCCTTCTCTAAGCCCAGCTGTGACTCATCTGTGATCTGCTTACATACTCCCAGGAACAGGGAGCTCACCACTTCCCAGGACACCCCGTTCTGTGCTGGACAGAGCTGTCATCTGCCTCCCTTTCTCTTTCTCTTGTTCAAGGTGAAACTGAGAGGAGAGGGGCTGCGGCTTGGCCTTTGGGGACTGAGGAAGGAGTTTTTCTCTCAGGGCTGTTTCCTCTGAGTGTTAGCCACAGCCCTCACCGCACTTGCCTTCTGCTCAGGGTGCTCTTGACTTTCATGATGAGACAAAGCCTTTCCAGCTCACTCTCCAGCAGGTAGAGGGGGCAGTTAGAGCTTGCACCATGCTCCTGGTACTACTGCCCAACCACATAAGCTTGTCCCAGCCAAAAGCAGATTCTGTTTGCTGGGCACCCCTGCCAGTCCCTGAGCTCAGTGTTTTGTAAATATAATGCAATTTAATCCTCACTGAATCCAGTGATTGCAATTTTCCAGATGAGGCAACTCAGAGAGGTTAAGAGACTTGCCCAAGGTCACACAGTGATCTGGATTCAAATCCCTCTTGATCTGGAGCCCAGCTCTTCATCACTCTTCTGTTCAGTCCCTTTCCACGCCCCTAAACAGGATGTAATGTGGCAGGAAGACAAGTTGAGACCTGTGTCTGAGCTAAAAAAAAAAAACAAACCCACACAGTCAGCAAGGGGGAAACAGATGGTGGGTAGCTGGTTGCCTGTCAGCTGAGCATAAGTTACCAGTGCAGGGCTGCCTAGAAAGCCAATGTAAACTTAGGGCCATATTAATAGAGATAGGGCACCCACTAGAAGGGAGGGGACAGTCTTCTTGTTCTTTATATGGGCAGAGGGTACCTGGAGAACTGCATGTGTGTCGTAGGGGAAGGGTGAAGGGCTTGCTGCAAGGACATGGACACACATAAGGTTGTGAGTTCCCCATGGCTGGAAGCACTTCAGTAGAGGCTGCATGGCACAGGATTCCTGCACTGGTTGGTGGGAGGCATGGACAAGGTGATCTCCAAGGTTCTTTCAAACTGCAGTTTTGTGGCTGAATTTCAGTGGTTTCTAGGTCCACCCCAACACTCTGGCCTATCAGATTCGCCCCTTCCCCATCATTCTTAGCAACGGTCCTCTGAGAGTGTGGGGTTCATTTGTTCATTCATTTATTCATTCATTCATTCAACAAATACAACAGGTAGGGGAATGAACAAAGAGACACACAGGCTTTCCCTGCCTGGAACCTACAGTCGAGTGGGGATAACAGTAATAATAATAGCACAGATTGAGTGCTTACTATCTGCCAGGTACTTTAAGTGAATTATCCCATCTGGCTCCACCACAATCCTATGAGGAAGATGTCATTATTCCCTGAGGGGCCATGGGAGACAGGGATTCAGGGTTAGATGCTCTCCAGGGCCCTCCGGGCCTGTGTTGATGATTCCGGGAACCTGAAGCTCTATGATGCTCTCTGATCCCCAGAGCCTGTTGTTACAGAAGGGGGTGCAGCGGAGGAGCCTTCAGCTTCTACCCCCCACCCCCCCACCCCTTTAAGCCTGACCTTCAATAGTAACAGTTACCACTCTTACTGAGAGCCGGACCTAAGGGCTCTCCTGGGATAGTCTCATTTACTCCTCACGGTAGCCTCCTAAGGGAGTTACTAGTATTATCCCCATCTTGCAGATGGGTAAACCAAGGCATATAGAAGTCAAGTAGCTTGCCCGGGGTCACACAGCTGGAGAGAGGAAGACCCAGGATTCTGAGCATGGGCTCTCTATGTAAAGGCCACTCTTTTGTCTGGGATGCCCTACTGACCTGGCATGCCATCCACTCCAGGATCCTCACTACTGGCTTCCCTGCTGTACACCACTAAGGTGGGAAGAGCTGGTCAGGGGGCTGTGATGCAGGCTCAGCTGACTGAAGCTTTGCTTTGCCTCCAGATCATGAGCGTCTTGTTGTTCATCGAGCATTCCGTAGAGGTGGCCCATGGCAAGGCATCCTGCAAGCTCTCGAAGATGAGCTACCTCAGGATCGGTAGGTCCAGGGGACGCCGGTGGAGTGGCGGGGGGAGGAGGACAGGGAGGGCCCTGGCCAGGGATAGCCAGGCTGGGGTTGGAGGCCCTGTCACCTCTCCATGGACGATGGATGACCTCTGGCAAGTGTCTTCCTTTCTTGGGGCCTCAGCTGTTTCATCTGCAAATGGGGATGTTCCACCTGACGCCACCCACATATGCAGGTGGTGAGAGCAGATGGAATGGCACTTTGCAAACCCCCACCAGCTGGTAAAGGTGACAGCCTCACTCTTCTGCTTAAAGCTGCCAGTGTCTGCTCATCACACTAGAATAAAATGGAAACTCCTCACCATGGGATCCAGCCCCTGCCCACTTCTCTGACAGCATCTCCCTGTGATTCTTCACCCCACACCTTGCTTCAGTCACACTGACCTCAGCAACCTTGTCCCTGTCTCAGGCCAACTCCTCATTGCTCTCACACCACTCCCCAGGGATGCCTTCCTCAGCCTCACCCTGGCTGAAGTGGACCCCAGCCTGCACCTCCAGCCCAACACCCTCTGTCGCATCCTCTTGTGCTACGCGTGATGTTCTGCTTTTGTCTTTGTATCTACTCCAGACTGAGGACTGCGTGAGGGCAGGGCCTGGGCTTTCCTGTGCACCCTCATGTTCCCAAACCAGTGGTTCCCCAAGTGTCTTCCTGGGAGCCTGGCTGGTGTGCTGGGGGTACCCCTGAGCGCCTCACTGCTCTCCTTGCCTTTCAGCTGACCTGATCTCCAGCTTCATGCTCATCGCCATGCTCTTCGTCATCAGCCTGAGCCTGCTGATCGGTGTGGTCAAGGTGAGGGCTCAGGAGCCCCGCTGCCCCCGCCCCTTCCTGTTATTCACACCCACTGATGGGCAGTGCGGGGTGCTGAGAGGGTGGGAGGCGGGTGTCTTCGGAGGTCCTACCTACATGCTGGAGATCTTCATACTTACCTTTTGGAGAACCATGTTTCTCCCTGAGATTCTCTGGGCTGGTGACCTTGGTTCCCTGGTAACATGAGCCTCACGGGGCCGGGCATGGTGGGCTATGCTGGTCACCGACACTTTGGTGAGAACTAGCTGATGACTCACATCCTTTTAAATGGCAGGTGGAAGCAGGGAATTTGGAGAGTGAAAAGAGGAAGTGTTTTTTCTGGGGGTGAGGGAGGGGAGAAAGCACTGGATTTTGCAATGGATGAGAGGAGCCGAAGCAGGAGGAAAGTAGGATGCATGCAGCTCTATCCGTGCAGTGACAGGTGCCAGCACCCTGAGGGGGACCTACGCCCTGGAAGGCCCCCAGAGAGCTCATAATCTAACTGGGGAAGATGGGCCCTCAGAGAGACAGGCACAGTCTAGTGTGACAATGACGGGCTCCTGGGCCCAAGGCAAATCTGGTGGGAGAATTGAGATGGGCTGCAGCTCAACCCCCTGCAGAAGAGGAAGCCGCTGTCCCTTGGTCCCCAGAAAGGCAGGAAGCCAGGGCCTCATCACATGGCCATGAGAGTAGGATCCAGAAAGAGGGTCCTTCCTGTGCAGACAGGGGCCTGGCACTTGCAGGGCCAGAGGAGTGGGGTGATGATTTGGTGCTGGTTTGGACTGCATCCAACCTGCCTAAAATGCCCACACCCACTTCCCTTGCTAACACCCACTGTGTCTTGGAACCCATGCTCCCCGGGGAGGCCGTTTGCATTGTGCAGGGTGGCTCTGGGTGCTTGTGCAGAAACTCAAATGGTTCAGCTAGGGAAATGGAGAAATGGAGCAAGTGGTCCCTAAAGACTCTGAGATCAGTCAAGGTTGTTCTGGTTGCCTCCTGAGTGATTTTAAATGACCACATGAGACACCAGGAAACCCCTGTTTCCGTGATTTTGTCCCCAGCTGTGAGAACATATGAATGAATACTGGTCACGGTGATCACTTGCTTTCAATTGAAGGAGAGGGATTTCAGCCTCTTCCTGGCAGGGCCTCTTACTGTGACTTTGGATCCCTGGGAGTGGCCCGTAGAGGGAGGTCCAACTGTATGTGGGGTGGTGGTGGGGGAGATCGGGGCGTGGGGGGCTGGGGCTCTCTGCTGCCTCTGGGCCTTCGCTCATGTCGGTCCTTCTGCCTCCAGCGCCCTACCCCTCCCTCCTGCTCGCTCCTAGTCTCCTTCCCCGATCTAGCCCTGGTGTCCCCAACTCCAGCAAGTCCTCTCTGATCCCCTCTTCTCTGTAAAAAGTGCACAAAGCCCTTCCTTGCTGGGTTCTTGTGAGCAAATTGAGTCAAATCCTGCTCTTTGAGCCCTGATAGATGGGGACGGTTCCCTTATGTCTCCTGGGACACCAAGACTCCTCTCATTCAGGGCCTGGGTCTTATCCACTCCCTGTCCCCAGAGTGTCACTCAGAGGAAGATGACCTCAACTGAGGAGGGCAGGGAAGATTTGGGAGAGGGTGGGAAGGGGATGCATGAGGATATCAGGCTGGGTGGGGGAGTGTTGGCTGCATGCAGGGGACACTTGATGGTGTTGGGCCTACCTTTCAGAACCGGGAGAAGTACCTGCTGCCCTTCCTGTCCCTGCAAATCATGGACTATCTCCTGTGCCTGCTCACCCTGCTGGGCTCCTACATTGAGCTGCCCGCCTACCTCAAGTTGGCCTCCCGGAGCCGTGCTGTGAGTACCCAGCCCCCACCTCTCACCGGACAGCAGACCCCAGGCCTGGCATGGGAGATGGGAGGGGGCCAGACACGGGCCCTGGGCTCAGGCTGGGGAGGGTTGGAGCCCTCTTCCTGGCTGGGGTCTTGACCCGGTCTCTGAGTCCCTCCACATTGCCCCAAGTTTCTTCCTCTGTGGAATGTACCTGCAATCACATCTCACCAGCCTGCCTTATGAAGGTTAAATGAGGAACACGAACATTGGGGGGTGCAGCCCACGGTCAGCACTTGGTCAGTGCCGCTGGGAGTGAACTGACACCTGAGGAAAGGGCACGTGTGCTTTTAGGCCCCCAGTCCCCAGTGTTATTCCAAGTTGAAGAAAGGAAGAGAAGGATGATTCATGCCAGTGAGTGTCCACTGTGGAGTGGCTTGAGGGCTGCTACCAGTCAAGGACACAGTCCCCCAAAGTTGCTTTTCTCACTTTCCCCAACTGTTGTCCTTGAAGAGACCAAGGGACTACATCATGGAAGGGCCTGGCCCGGGAGTCTGGAGACCCTGGTTCTAGTCCCAGGTCTGCCACCAGCTCTTGGTGTGAACATCTGTGTGTTCTCGTCTCTCTGTGCACAGAGGATGAGAGTCGATGATTTCTGTAGCTGAGATGCTCTCTCAAGTGAGGGCCTACTATGTGCTGCTCAGTAACTGGGACTTTAATTGCCGCTCCTTATTCCTCTTCCTTGTATTTGTGCCCCGCAGAGCCCCTCCAAGTTCCCCCTGATGACGCTGCAGCTGCTGGACTTCTGCCTGAGCATCCTGACCATCTGCAGCTCCTACATGGAAGTGCCCACCTATCTCAACTTCAAGTCCATGAACCACATGGTGAGTCTGGGGCAGGGGTCCATGCCCATTTGCTGGCTATGTGGCCTTGAGCAAGTTACTTCATGTCTCTGTGTGTCTGTGGTTTAGGCTGGGTTCCCTGGAGCTGGAACCTGGGAGGAAGATTCTTGTGCTGATGATGTATTGAGGGAGCCATCTCAGGAGGAAACTTGTGAGGAGTGAGGGAGGCAGGTTCGAGAAAAGGAGGAAACCAAGCAAAGACGCGGCTGTAGGAGCAGCCCTGCGTGATCCCAGAGAGGGCCTTGGTGTGTGAATTGCAACACAGACATAATATCCGTTTTTATTGCTGTCTAATGAATTATTTCTAAACACCATGGCTTAAAACAATAAGCATTTATTATTGCACACAGTTTCTGAGGATAAGGAGCTTGGGAGTGGCTTAGCTGGGTTCTTCTGACTCAGGGACTCTGGTGGGCTGCACCCAAGATGGTCCCTGGGCCTGTGGACAACTGAGGGCTTGATTGGATCTGAAGGATGCACTCCCGGTGGCTCACTCACAGGGTGTGGGCTCTTTGTCTAATTCCTCGTCGTGTGGACTTGTAGTAGTGATGCTTGAGTGCTCTCCTGACATGGCTGCTGGCTTCCCCTGTGGGAGCGATGTAAGAGACAAGCAAGGAGGAAAGGCAGTGTCTTTTATGACTTCCATCACTTCTGTTACACTCTGTTAGTTAGAAGTGAGTTGCTAAGTCCAGCCCATACTCAAGGGGACAGAAAATAAACACTACCTTTAGAAGGGAGGAGTCTCAAAGAATGTGTGGTAATATTTGCAAATGACCACAGAGGCAGTCTCACCTAGGGCGAGTTCCTCCGCATCAGTCATTGGTTTCAAGCTGCCCCTAGAGGAGGGAATGTAACCTCCCAGGTACTAGTGGATTAGGTGGTCCCTAGCAGCCAAAATGATCTTCTAGAGAAGGGCATAGGTGTGGCCCATGGGCAGCTGACACCTGCCAGCTGGGGATGGGTGGGTGTACCAGCCTGGGAAGCAGATCTGGAGGTAGTAGCTTGGCTACTTGGCTTTTCTTGGTTCGCCCGTCAGTGGGATGGGGCTGAGGGTAGCACCTGCTTCCCAAGGCTGCTGTGGCAGTCGACCAAGGTGACGGCTGAGCCATACTGTGCTCCTGTGTGTGTGGAGCGTGGGATCATTATTCCTGGATGTGTGGGTGCTGTTGGAATTCCTTATGTCCAGAGGCATTGATGTGGCTCCCAAATCTGTTGCAGAATTACCTCCCCAGCCAGGAGGATATGCCTTATAACCAGTTCATCAAGATGATGATCATCTTTTCCATCGCCTTCATCACCGTCCTTATCTTCAAGGTGAGCGGACCCCTGCCCTGCGGCTCTGGGAGGGGTGGTGAGGCGTGCTGGGCCCAGGCCCGCCCATGCCAAGCTGTTAGAAGGCAGGGACACGTGTCCTCCATGCCTCCTCTCCTGCTTTTAGCTCCTTTCTCTTGCTATCCCATGCCAGCTCCTCTGACTTTACTTGGGATCCTCCGAGACAGCCCATTTAGGGGATGTGAATCCATGAAGGCCACCTGCGTTCAGATGTCTAATTCCAGCTGTCCAGAATTAGATTTGGACTGGCCTGCGTTTGAATCCTAGCCCCACTGTCACTAGCTGTGTGCTTGGTCTTCAGCAAGTCACTTCTCTCTGGGCCTCAGGGGCATGAGTCTTACTTTGCCTATGTTACAGTTTTATGTAATTGAGGCATCAAAATGTGCCTGAGATCATGTTAATAGAGGTTTGGTGATGAGAAGGAGGGAGGGGAATGGTCTCATTCTTCTCTGGGGTGGTCAGGCCCAGGGATAGAGTCCCGTTTCAGGTCCCAGGTCTGAGTGATGGTGAAGCACCAGAGTGTGTTCACAGCAGCGCAACAATGTGAAGAGACAGGAAAACGTACCATCTTAGGAAGTCAACCCCCCCCCTCCACAAAACCCAACAAAGACCTGAGTGCTATTCAGCATGGAAAATAGAGGACTCAAGGGGGACATGACTGCTGTTTCTTCACACCTGAAGAACTCTCGTGGGGAATTTTGTGGGATCCTAGAGGCCACAGTGGGGGCCTGTGGCCTGAAGCCACAGGGATGCTGATGACCACAGAACAGAAGGAAGGGCTTTTAAAAAGTGTTCTTTTCTGATCATAAAAGTAACATAGGTCATTGTAGAAATTAAAAAACTACAGATCAGCTGGGTGTGATGGCTCACACCTGTAATCCCAGTGCTTTGGGAGGCCGAGTTGGGAGGATTGCTTGAGGCCAGGAGTTCAAAACCAACCTGGGCAACATAGCAAGATTCTGTCTCTACAAAACATAAAAAAAAAAAAAAAAATTAGATGGATGTGGTGGCACGTGCCTGTAGTCCCAGCTACTAGGGAGGCTGAGGCAGAAGGGCTGCTTGAGCCTGGGAAGTTGAGGCTGCAGTGGGCCATAATCGTGCCACTGTACTCCAGCCTGGGCGACAGAGTGAGAATCTCTCTCTCAAACGAAAACCAAAAAACTACAGATAAGTAGAAAGAAGACAAGCACTCCCCCATCCCCACCACACACAGAGAACATCACTGCTAACTTGGTGCATTTCCCCCCAGCCTTTCTGTGCTGGTGGGTGGGCGTCTGCGGACTCCAGCTCCTGCTTCTATCTGAGGCCCTGGGCAGTCTCTGCTGTCACCTAATGCCAACCTAGAAACAGAACCTTGCCCCTTTTAACATCTTCTCCAAGGACTGACCTAGCACAAAAGCACTAGTGAGTGTGCAGTGAGAACGCTCTGAAGGCTTCATGGGGGAAACCAGTGTGGGGTTTCCATGGCCCTCTCCCCAGGTCCCACCACACAGCTCCGTCCCCCAGCTCCCCTTCTGTTTTTTCATCTTCCAGAATGAGGGGCTTCCCTCTTTGACCCTCATTCTGCCTTGCTGGCCCCCTCCACCGACTTGATTTTCCCTGGGCCCTCACGCCTCATTCTTTGTCACTCAGTACCTCCATATGTCTCCTTGCCCCACCTATGTGCCCAATCAGGGAATCCATCACACAAGACCTTCCAGTACAGGACCCTCTCCTCCTACTCAGTTTTCTGATCCTGGAGTTTTCTGTTATTTCTTGAGCTCGCCCCGTGGGATTGTACGCCCCACTCTGGAAAGCTTCTGCCCAATTCTTACATCAACTTGCATCAGCTGATGGATATGTACCAATTGTTCCTCCTTTATAAACATGGACTAATACTGCACATGCTGTTTTGTAATCTGCTTTAGAAAACAACGTATCAGAAGCAATTTTGAAGAAAACATGTCCCACCATCAGCTTTGTTTCCAGATGGCCAGGGCTGTCTCGGGAGGTAGTGAGCTCCCGGTCAGTGTGGGCAGTCGAGCAGGAGCTGTGGGACTATTGCCGGGGAAATTGGAGGGAGGGCCAGAAGCCGCCAAAACCCCCTTGCTATGTGGTGTCTATGGGACAATGAAAAGGGCAGTACCTGGAATATTCTGGACTGGCTGGTGAGGAACTCCTACCCAGAATGAGAGGTCTGAGCAGGAGCGGCTGGATGCTGGCTTCTGGAGAGAGTGGTGGCTCCTGCCTGGCATACGTCCTAGGCCTGCTGGAGTGTGAGAAGGACGCTCAGCAAAGCACAGCCTGACCTGGGCCTTTTTCCAGGTCTACATGTTCAAGTGTGTGTGGCGGTGCTACAGATTCATCAAGTGCTTGAACTCGATTGAGGAGAGGAGCAACTCCAAGATGTTCCAGAAGGTGAGTTTGGCTGCAGGTGGGTGCCAGCCTTGCCATTCACTGCCTGTGCCATTTGGGTCGAGTCTCCTTCCCTCGTTGGACCTTGGTTTCTCTATTTGTAAGATGAGGGTTGGAACAGAAGAAATGTGTTCTCTTTCAGTTCTGGTAGTGTAAGATTCATTCACTCGCTCATTCACTCACTCATTCATTTATTCAGTATTTACTACCTCTCGCTCTTTGCTAGTTTCATATCGATTCCAGGGGGCATACAGAAAACTAAGATGCCACCTCTGCCTTAGGGGAGTGCATAGTTCAGACACACAGATACAATTACAACTTGGTGTGAAGCACAGGGACAGAAAGCACAGAGGAAAGACTGGCCTCTTTTCGGGTATCAGGGAAGGCTTCCTGGAGGAGGTGACAGTTGACTGGTCTTGGAGGGACAATGGATATGAGATAGCTGGGAAAGGAGAAGGAGGCTTTCCGGGAAGAGAGGATGGGGTGTGCTTAGAAGTAGCTTATTGGAGAGTGATGGTTTAAATTCCTGGTAACTTATTTTCCTCACCAGTAAGGTGGAGATTGTATTAGTTAAGACACTTTTGGTTGCAAGTGGCAAAAACCCAACTCAATCTGACTTAAGGAATTTACTAGCTCATAGAACTTAGCAGCCAAATGTAGGTCTGGCTTGGGCCTGGCTGAATTATGATATCAGGATATGATCTCATCCTCTCCATCTCTTAACTCTACTTTCCTTGATGTTGGCTTCATTTTCAGGAGGCCCATCCCTTGTGGTGGCAAAAAGACTGCCAAAACCCCTAGGCGATATCCCACCCTCTCAGTAATCCCAACAGAAAAAGAAGGTCCCAGGAATATGTCTGATTGGACCAACTTGGGCCACGTGCCTATCCCCAAACCAAGGACTATAGCCAGGGGGATGGAATTCTACTTTGAGTGGCCAAGTCCAGCCACCCCGCTGGATCTGAGGGATGGGACCAGTTCTTCTGGAGGTATATGGACAGAGAATGTTTTCCCAAGGAAAATGGTGCACTGTTTTCAAAATAAGGGGGACTTGATGCTGAATAGGCAAAGGCAAGTATGTCCACTATAGGGCTGGGAACTGCACCTATCTCATGCAGGCAGTGTCTAGCACATAGCAAACATCCAAGACCTGCCATTCATTATCATCATCATCATCAGCAGCAGCAGCAGCAGCAGCAGCACCAGCATCATTTTGCCGGAGGTGGGGGTTTGGGTCCCATGACCCCGGGTTGGAATTGCAGGTCGTTTTTGACCATACTCAACCCTCATCTCTGTGTCTCTCCCAGGTGGTCCTGCCGTCCTACGAGGAAGCACTGTCTTTGCCATCGAAGACCCCAGAGGGCGACCCAGCACCACCCCCATACTCAGAAGTGTGACCCTCGCCAGTCCCCAGCCCCAGTGCTGGGAGGGGTGGAACTGCCTCATAATCTGCTTTTTTGCTTTGGTGGCCCCTGCGGCCTGGGTGGACCCTCCCGCCCCTCCCTGGCAGGACAATCTGCTTGTGTCTCCCTCGCTGGCCTGCTCCTCCTGCAGGGCCTGTGAGCTGCTCACAATTGGGTCAACGCTTTAGGCTGAATCACTCCTTAGGTCTCTCAAAAATTCAGCCCAACAATGCTTGGTTTATGTCAATCAGCTCCGATGCTTGTTTAGACCATCGGTCATTCTAAAGTTGGTGAGTTTGTTAAGCAACTATCGACTTGATCAGTTCAGCCAAGCAACTGACACATCAAAAACCCACTTGTCAGTTCAGTAAAATAATTTGGTCAAAACAACAGTCTATTGCATTGATTTATAAATAGTTGTCAGTTCACATAGCAATTTAATCAAGTAATCATCAATTAGCTACCCCCATATATAAATATATATGTAATCAATTTCTTCAACTAGCTTGCTTAAATGATAATCAGCCAACCATGAGTCGTTTAGAATAGTGATAAATAGAATACATAGAACAGTGACGAAATTCAATTTAAAAAACCAAGTTAGCCTCCAAACCATTTAATTCAAATGAACCCATCAACTGGATGCCAACTCTGGTGAATGTAGGACCTCCGAGTGACTGTATAATTGTTAATTCAAATGAGATTCATTTAAACAGTTGACAGACTGTCATTCAATAATTAGCTCCAGGAAATAACAGTTATTTCATCATAAAACAGTCTCTTCAAACACACAATTGTTCTGCGGAAGAGTTGTCATCAACAGTCCAGTGCTCACCTATTCAGTTGCTCTGTGGTCTGTGTGGCTGCATAGTGGTTGATTCCATGAAAGGAGTCAGCTCAATCACAGTCATTTTAGTGACGAGCTGCCAGTCCATTCCCCGGCCAGGCCGTCGCTGGCCATCCGTTCAGTCGATTCAGTCATAGGTGAGTCAGTTCTGCCTGAGGCTTGTGATCAAGCAAAAATTCAGCCCTGAAGTTGGGCACATCTGTTTGTTGGACTAAACCCACCGGTTAGTTCAGTCAAAGCAGGCAACCCCCTTGTGGGCACAGACCCTGCCACTGGGGTCATGGTGGTTGTGGCAGCCAGGGAGGTTTGGCCCCCACAGCCCTCCTGTGCCTGCTTCCCTGTGTGTCGGGGTCCTCCAGGGAGCGGACCCAGAGGTGGAGACCACAGAGGCAGGGTCTCTGGGGACTGTCGGGGGGTACAGAGGGAGAAGGCTCTGCAAAAGCTTCCTGGCAATACTGCCTTGTGTAATTGCTTTGTGTGCGACAGGGAGGAAGTTTCAATAAAGCAGCAACAAGCTTCTCTCTGGCTGATGTGTTTCTGGAAATACAGTGTAGGGAGGGTGGAGACCAGCCTTCTACCTCCAGCACCCCCAGGACTCACCCACAGCCCCCACACCCACATACACACCCCCCACAACCACACCCACTAACAACGTACACACCCACACCCCCACACTCACACCAACACCCACCCTCTCACCTAAGCCCCACACCTACACCTACATACATACCCCTCACAC
>NW_012117376.1:10037046-10102103 GCF_000951035.1 Colobus angolensis palliatus
AACACACCCCACACCCCTCCACACACACCCACCCCCACACACCCACAAATACACCCACAAACCCCCCACATACCCACACACACCCCTCCACAACCCTCCACATACACCCACCCCCACACACCTACAAACACCCCCCAGATGCCCACACACTCACATCCCCCACACCCTTCCACACACTCACACCCACCTCCACACACCCACAAATACACCCACACATCCACAAATACACCCACACACCCACACACCCCCCACATACCCACACACTCACACCCCCCCACGCCCCTCCACACACACACACCCATACACCTACAAACACCCCCCACATACCCACACACACACCCCACACCCCTCCACACAATCACACCCGCCTCCACACACCCACATAAACACACACACACCTGGTTGTTCCATCCAGAAACTCTTCCCATGAGCCATGCTGAGCAAGAGGTGGTCTTGACCCGATGCTGACTGATCATGAACCACAGCCCAAGATGAAGCACTCTGACGTCTCCCTAATCGGGCGTGCACTCCACTCCCCTGGGGCCAGGTCCTGCTCTGGACACGGGACGACCTCAACAGGTAGAACTCGCCTCCAGTTCCCCCCAGTCTGGGGTGGGAGGGACTGATCCACAGAAGGGCTGCCACAATAGGGAAAGCCTAGGGGACCTCAGATGTGGCCTGAGGGCCAGAGAAAGCCTCTTGAAGGGTGTCACCAAGTGGAGTCTGAAGGATAAGAAGGCAGCAGTAAGCAGAGTGGAAAGGGTGCTCTAGATCTAGGTAGCAGAACGTGCAAGGACTCTGTGGCACTGGGGAGAGGAGCCGGGGCGAGATGCTCAGTGTGGCTGCAAGTTGGGTGGGGAGGGAGTGGAGGCCAGCCAGCTGTGGGGGTCTGGGTGAGAAAGAGTGTTTGCAGACAGTGGGGCTCTGTGGGTGCAAGCTCACCCTGGCTAAGTTCAGCCAAGAAGGGAATTTACAGGAGGGACATGGTTGCAAGTAACAGAAGCCTTATGAACCAAGTTTATTATGAAAAACCAGAAGGTGGTTCACGATGTTTCTTGGCTCTTATACAAATAAAAAATCCGGGGATTTTCGGCTTCAGGTATGGCAGGATCCAGGACTCCAACTCTTTATTAAATGTCTCTTTCTCTTTCTCCATCTCTTATCTTTTCTCCCCTGGTGTAGCTGAGCTGTTGAGGGCTCACCTGAGAGTAAAGTTAATAAAGAGACCAGGGCTGTTTGAATTGGAATCTGTCACCAAATACCAAAAGAGCCCTCAGAGAGCCTTGAGTGTCACACCGAGGAACATGGACTAACCTGAGACAAGTGTCTTTGAAGGATTTTGGGCCAAGGAGTTACAAGGTTTGGGTTTTAGGAAGGAAAAGCCCAAATGCAGGGAGCCCTACAAAGGCTGGGGAAGTCATCCTATGGGGAGGCAGGGACGGGGATGAGTTTGAGAGGCATTGTCAACCTTCTGGTGGTGTCAGTTTTTGGGGGGGAATGGCAAATTTCTTCATGGATGTTATCTGCTCCTTATCAGACCCCCAAGCAATCGGTGCAGTGTAACTCACAGAAATGGAAAACGAGCTCCTGTTCACACTTGAGGGCAGAGGCCCAGAGACATCAAGTGACTTTCCTGAGGCCACACAGTGGTCAGAGATGAGACCAAGCACCTTTTTTTTTCTACTCCGAGTGGAGTCTGTTAGAGGGGCTGGAGCCCCAGTCTGCGTGAGTTGTTGCTTCTTGCAAAGAACCATGGGAAGAGGGCCTGCTGGGAAGCCCCAGAAGTGTGGATTGAGAGCAGAGGTCACAGGAGGAGAGACATTGGTCCAGTCTTGCATCCTTTCACAAGGAGACCGAAGGGCCATGGCTGCCTGTATCACAAGGACCAGGAGGCCCTGAACTTGCCAGCGTGACTCTCCTGTCCTTCCCACCTTCCCCGACTCCCACCTCTGGCCTGGAGCCGAGGAACAGGCTGAGCTGTGTAGTGGGATTGTACCCTGTGGCCAGGCAGCTGGGAGGGGGCCGCCGGAGGGACAGGAAATAGCTGGGTTTGGGGAAGTCCGCATGGCCAGCCAAGCCAAGCGAGCCCACGATCGCCCGGGCAGCCCTCACCCAGGCCCTGTCAATGCCCCGTTTGAGGCTCACACAGGGGTCCTTTGACAGGACTGCGATGGTTTGGACCCACTGACGGCGCCTGTTTGAGCTTCATGCCTGGAAAGGAGCCGGCCCCAGGATAGAGGGAGCTGCTCCCCAGTCCTGGGCAGGTGAGGGCAGCCTGGAGTGCCTGTCTCTTGGAGGGAAAAAAGAGCTGGTAAAATTAAACCTGGGGTGCTAAGCGGGGCAACCTCAGGTTTCTCGGGGGCTGTGACGGTAGCAGGGAGGGTCTCCATAATTGAGCGGGCCCTTCACTGTGCTGGCTCCATGAAGCTCCCAGTGGCCTCACGCGGCAGGTGCTGGGTGGTGATCATTCCTGAGGTTCAGGGAGGGGCTGCCTCTGCCCACAATCATGCATCGGCCAAGGGGCAGAGCTGGTTGTACTTCAGTCCACCCAAATAGACCTGAGCTTGTCTCTCTAGACCTTTCTGGGTAACCTCACCCTTCCTCTGGGAACTTCCACCTCACAAGGCCCTCATTTAATTCCTATTCCAGGCTCTGAGCCCTCTTGGGAGGGCCCTGGCATAAGAGGGAGGCCTTGGAGGCAGCAGGGAGCTTTTGGATGTTGCAGGCCCCTGGATAGTGATGCCCAGCTCTGAGCAGAGGACACAGAGTAGGGGATGGCAAAGGACGCGTTGAGTTTCGGTGGTGCTGGATTTGCACTACCTTGGGGGACATACACTGGGAGGTGCTCAGGAGGCAGCTGGGTCTCTAGGTCTGGAGTTCAGGAGAGCGAGGAAGGAGGCAGGCTGAGATGTGAGCACTACTTGTGGAAGTGTGGGTGGGATGTCAGGTTGGGTGGGTGTCACCCAAGTTCACAGAGGTGTTAACCCATCAGCAGGACGTGCTGCTGCACCGTAGCCTCCCCAGACAGGCCCGCGGATGAAAGCACGTGCCTCCTCACCCTGGATTCCAGTTTGGCTGACCAGGCGTGGGGCCTGAGACCAAGAGAGCACATGGGAGATGTCAGGAACCACATGTGACACCTCAGATCATGGGGGCTGTGGTCCGAATGGGGCCCGGGCAGGAGGAGCAGCCCAGCTGCACTGCAGGCTCCTGGATGCCGGGATGAGCGTGGCCACCTTGCAGATGAGGAACCTGCCCTGTGACTGTGGGTCCCGCCACGTCTCTGCCTGACTTTTGGGAAGACCAGAGATTCGTGCCCAATCCGGTACTCTGGCAGTGAATTTGCAATGAAATTGTTTAAGTGTCAAGGAAAGCAGTTGCAGGTTAAAGGAAGTCAGGGGCAGGACCCATCCTTGGGTTCTCCTTGGGTCTTTGGGTGGCAGCAGGGCCTCCGCGGAGGGTGTAAGCAGCAGCCACTGTGTGTCTCTGCAGCCACAGGCCTTGCCCATTGCCCTCCCGGATGGGCTCTCTGGGAACCAGTGCTCACATTCCAGTCTGTCTCCTGGGTCTCCAGGAGGAAGCCTCCCTAATTAGCCACCAAGAGCGCTCCGATGGTCAGTGGGCACAGCAGAGAGCTGCTGGCATGAGGGAGCCGCAGTTCTAAATAAACAAACAACATCCACCTGAGAAACAATTTTGCTGCCATCTCAGTGGCCCAGATGGTCAAACAGGACTCTCGCCTGCTGCTTCCTCTGCTCTACCTGCTGGGGGGACATGCCAGGCTGGAAAACAGCTGGGCCAAGGCCTGGAGATGTGAACAGGTATCCTGAGAAAAGGACTTGGGTGTAGGTGGCTTATTTGGGAGGTGATCCCAGGAAGTACAGTGAGGGGAAGTGAGGTGGGGACAGGATAAAAGCCAATACAATGTGCATGAATAAGCTGGTCACCTCTGTGGGCGACTGGGGCTCACTCCTGCTGGGGACCTTCTGCGGAACGGTGAGGAGCGTGTCTCAGAACTGTCCAGAGGGGGTTGGGGACGCTGGGGTCTTCTGATCCCCACAGGTTGTGGGTTACCCCTGGGGATGTAAAATCCCAGGCTGCCTGGCCCACTGCCCGTGTCCCTGGGAACTGCCTGCTGCAGCTGTAGGTGAGCTGGACCCACAGTGGGCTGAAGGGCCATGGGTCGGGGCATTGACTGGGCCAGCTAGAGTTCCCAGTGCTAAACCTGAGCCCACTCCTCCAGATGCTCATGTCTTCTTCCATTGTGATTGACTGCAGGGGCCATTTGCCGTGGGAAGCTCTCACAGCCCCTCCTGGGGTGAAGGCTGACCCTCTGGCCCCGAGAAGGCAGGTAGCGGGGTGGACCTTGTAGTTTTAACAACAGGTGAGTAGCATGGGTGGCCAGGTGGAGATGACCTTTGAGTTTCCTTCACAGCCCGAGCTTCAGGGTTTGACATTTTCCCACAAATAAAATGGGTCACCATGGATTGAGTGCAAACTCTGATAGGGAGTTAGTGTGAGGGCTGGAGTCTCTCTGGGAGGCTCTGAAAACAGAAGGAGTGACTCATTCTGTGCTAGAGAAGAGAGGGAGATGGCGGGAGGGAAGGAGAGGGGGAGAAAGAGAAAGACTGACAAAGGCCTGGAAGGTGGAAGGAAGCTGACAGTGAAGAGCTTTAAATGCCAGCTAAGTCTGAATTTCCATCTAGAGGTGATACAGGGCTAACAAAGCCTTACTCCTCCGGCAATGGTGACAGAGACTGTCATTGCTAACTAAATGCCATATCCTGGCCCTGGGCATCCAGGTAGAGTCAGGTAAGGTGTACTCCTTGTCTGAGGCAGTTAAGAGAGATGCTTGCTGTCTCTCTCTTGTCCACATGGCCAGACACAAGGACTTGGAAATGGTGGAGGCAACTTTGGAGAGGGCCTATGTGGGGGGCACCTGCCTGGCCCTGGATGGTGCCAGGAGAGAGAAGCAAACTCTGTATTAAGCCATTGTGATTTGGGGGGCGTGTTTGTTATTGCAACATAGCCTGTCCTAGCCTGACTGATACAAGAAGGCATTGTAAGAACAATAAGCATTGGCCCATCATGGTGGCTCATGCCTGTAATCCTAGCATTTGGGAGGCTGATGTGGGCAGATCACTTGAGCTCAAGAGTTCAAGACTAGCCTGGGCAACACGGTGAAACCCTGTCTCTACCAAAAATAAAGAAAAAATTCGCTGGGCATGGTGGTGGACACCTATAGTCGCCTACTTAGGAGGCTGGGGTGGGAAGATCACCTGAAGCAGGGAGGTGGAGGCTGCAGTGAGCTGTGATTGTGCCATTGCACTCCAGCCTGGGTGACAGAGTGAGACCCCATCTTAAAAAAAAAAGAAATAAAAACCCCAAAAACTAAAACAAAAAGTTCAATACGCATTGATGTAGCATCCACTGCATTTCTTCCTTACAACCTTCCCGTGGCATTAGCATTAAGATTCCAATGCTACAGACATGAAACAGGAAGAAAATGGAGGGATTTACTGGAAATCACCACAGCTGGCCTGTGACAGAGGGGGACTCAAGCCCAGCTCTCTTTGATTCTGAAGCCGTTTCACTTCACAGCATTCCTCAAAGTCTGTCGTGCATGCCACCGGCAGACAACAAGAAAATCTTCAGTGATATGTGGATGAAAAAGCTAAATTTAATTAGTTTTGAATTTATTTAAATTTTATATTGAATGAATGTTTACTGGAATAAATAAATAAACCATACACCAAACCAGTGATTTCATGGCTATTATTTCCTAGAAGGCAGAGAAATTTTTAAGAAGTGAGTTGGTTTAGAATGAATTATACAAAAAGATTAAATAAATACTGGTAAAGGCGTATGTGGATACTGCCAAACTGATGATGGTGAGCGAAGAGTGAAGGGGGCAGCCTGCGCCGGCTGAGGTTGCATCTGGTTAGCTAAGTTATTGCAAGTTAACCCAGGTTTGCTCTTTAGGGAAAGAGTTGATCCTGGGAGCACTGGAGAGGGAGTCCTGGGTGCTTCCCACTGAACCACACTGCCCAGGGGCCTCTCCGTGGATCACAAATGCTCTCTCTTGCATTAAACACTAACGGCTTTAAGTTTCTGGAAGCCCGAGGGATGTGAAAACAGGAGGAGGGAACAGCAGAGCCCTTCACTGTTTGCCTTGTGAGCAACCACACAGAAGGCCCCTCCGTGCATTTTTTTTTTTCTTCTGGCTCATACCAGACACACTGTTTTCAATTTTGAGTCCTGGGGAAAAATGTTTCACATTAAAAAAAACCACAAATATTGATTTTCTTTCCTTAATGTATATGTTGAACTTCCAGATCTCCTCTCCACCACCGCCCCCAGGCCTTGCCCCTGCTATAGAATGCCAAAGCTGCCCTTATTTTTTTTTTGGTGGTGGTCGGTGGGGGACCCATCTCTCTTCCTGAAAACTTACCTGTAGTGTGTTTCTACAGCTCTGCTAATGAGCGCAGAAGTGACACAGAGAAGGCGCCTGTGTTCCTCCGGGGAGCCCATAGAACTGCCATTCAGAGGTGGGGTTGAAAGGGCTGTTTCATGGGCCAGCTGCTGCCCAGCTAATGGAGCCTTGTGCCCTGAGCCCCGGACACAGCTCTGGCCGTCAGGGGAGTTGTGGCGGGGGAGTGTGCGCAGTTGGCAAGGAGACCCCAGCTCACGTTCTCCTCGTTCACCTCCAGCATGGCACGAGGACAGCACTGTGCATTTCTCAGCCCTGGTCACCATCGATGGCCCTTGTGTGACCCTGGGTGGTTTATAGGGAAATGGAACCGGTTCGTAGTTAGTTCTTTTCATTCTTTCCTTCATTTGCTCACCAGAAATCCTGTGCCAGGCATCACGCTGGGTCCCAGGGATTCACTGGTGACTGAGACAGGCAAGTCTCCTGCTCAGAGGGAGCTCATGTCCTGTGAGGGAGACAGGTAACATCTTTATTACACCATTTTGGGAAGGGAGAGGCACCACCATCGCCACACCCTGCAGCACCTCCGGAGGAGAATTTGACTTCAAAGTTGTAGCAGAAAAAGGAATCAGCAGCTTCACGTGGTTTTTGGAATCGGGGAGGGCTGTGAATCAGGCACACAGAAAATGTAAGAGGAGAAAGTCAGAAGGCGATGCTCTTAACATCCTCCTTCCCTAACACTGGTGCAAAGGCGAGTGAGGCCTGAGCTTTAGGCTTGGCTCTGCCCCTAAACTGGCTGGGTGGCTTCGGGTAAGTCAGTGAACCTCTCTGGGCCTCAGTTTCTCCATTTGACAAATGGGCCAACACACTCGGATCTGCTGACCTCACAGGTTTGTTGGGAGAGCGAAGGAGATAGAGTGATACAGTGAGTAACTGTGCCATGTCAAGGGTGGGCGGGATCATTATAATTATTGCTAAAGAGTGTGGTAGCTGTGAGTTACCTCGGGCGATTGCTGCACCCGGCAATCACTTTGTCTGTACATTTCCTTTTATTAAGGACAATTCACACAGAGTGAAGGGCATAGGTCCCAAGTCTTAGGATTCTACCTCCTGGAGCAATGACAATCCTTTAACCCCATCTCCACTTCTGTCCCCCTCTTGCCCCTCACATGGGGCAGGGAGATCAAGAACGACCATTCCCACTGCACCATGGCAAGCTGAGGCTCAGAGAGGTTAAGTCACCAGCTCCAGGTCACACAGCCAGATGGGAGCAGAAGTGGCTTTGAACCTGGACCTCTCAGGTAGCCAAGCCCATGCTCTTTCCGCTCTATCTCATGAGCTACTCGACCCAAATGCAATGAAAGGGATCGTTCCTGGTGATGTCACTTTATTTAGAAAGCTTTATCTTTGCCTTCTCTGTGCCGGGCCTGATGTAGAGTTGAATCCCCTGGCTCGCAGGTGAGGTGGGACAAGCAGGGACCCACAGCAGGAAGAGATGGGTATGGAGGAGGCACCTCCATCATGCTGCACTGAGACAGCAGCATGGCTCAGAGCCAGGCCTGGGGCTCTATCCTGGCAATAACACTTCTTAGCTGTGTTACTTCAGACAAGTTACTTCACCTCTCTGTTCTTTAACAGTAGCTGCTTTACAAAGTTGTCATGAGGATTAACTGAGAAACCACACCTAACTCCTTTGCTCCTTGAATCAACCCTAGGAGGCAGGCGCTCTTACCATCCCTAGTTTCCAGATGAGGAATCTGAGACACGAGAGGTGAAGTCACTGGCCCATGGTCACAGAGGTGGTTTGCTGGTATAGCAAACCCAGGTAACCTGGCTCCCAAGTCTGTGCTCTTAACCATGGTCTCTACTGCCCTGCCCATACCGAGTGAAGGTACATGTTAGCCCTGATTATGACCTCGAAAGATACTGCAAGGCGGAGAGTTAGCGAGAGGAAAGGATTCTGGGCAGATGGCCCTGCATGTGCGATGGCCTGGAGGCCTTCGAGGAGAATCCAGGGGTAGCCGGAGAGCAGGGTGTGTGCAGAGAGCAGGGCACAGTGAAGCTAGGGAAGGGGAAGTGCATTTAATGAGAAACTTGGGGTTGTGGGTGGGGGGAGGATTTGGGTGTGGGATGAAGGTGCAGGGCAGGGCTGGGCTCAGCCGTTAGACTCAGGTATGCCTGGGCTTGGGGTGGAGCTTCAAGGCAGTGCGGGCTCCAGCCCCTGGAGGAGCCACCCCCCACCCACCTGAGATTTCCCAAATTCCAGCTGCGGCTCTGGTTGCTTCTGCAGGCAAAGGAGCCCTTGTGGTCAGAGGGGCCTCTGGAGCCCGGGCCAGGCACTCCCGCCCTCTCAGGGCACACACACCTCCATTCAGCCCGAGCCCCGCCCCTGGGGGCCTAGGGGCCAGGGCGGGCTGCCCCCACGTCAGTCGTCAGTTGGGGGGCCACCTGACCCAGAGGCTGGGCGGGCAGCGAGGTTGATAAGACCTGGACCCCACTGGCCCCCACAACCGTGCCGGCTGCTGCCCGTGCTGCCAGAACTATGAGGGTCCTCTCTGGCACTAGCCTCGTGCTCTGCAGCCTGCTGCTGCTGCTCCAGGCCCCGTGCAGCCCCGGCCTCGCCCCCCAGTCCAGAGGTGAGGGGGCCTGTGTGAGGTGGGGGATACTGAGCGAGTGGGCCCTGACCGTCAGCACTGGGGGTTGGGTACTGATATGGCAGGGAGCAAATGGGATCCAGGATGGGGAAGGGAGCAGGGTGGCAGCAGTGGGCAGTGGGCTGGTGCAGGAGCAGACAGGGACCATGGTGCTGATAAGGGTCAGGCAGGGGTGCTCCTCAGCCCTCAGGGACCATGCATGCGGCAAGGACCTTGGTCTTCCAGGTCTCTGGGGAGCAGAAGCTACTCAGAGCTGGCTGACATCTGGAGCTGCATCAAGCCTAGGGCTGAGTCCACGGCTCTTTGATGAGAGCACACCTGGGATGCCAAGAGCTCTTTCCCTCTTTGTGGGTCCTACCAGCCTTGGGCTCCCTGGGGGCAACACCACCCCCCAGGGTTTCAGGTTTGGGCAGTGAGTCCTGGAATGCCCATTCTTCCTGTACAGATGGAGAAACTGAGGTCAGCGAGGGCCTAAGACCACACAGTGAGATAGCCCCAGAGCCTCTAGCTACTGATCTACTGCTGTACGATGTGGCCAACTCCCTTTCCCTCTCTGGGTCTCAGTTCACCCATTTGTAGCCTTAGCTCATAGAGAGCAGGGAGCCAGCTGCATGGTGATGTCTAAGGTCTCCTGAGGAACTCCGATGTCCAGAGCTCCAGTCTAGGGCACTGTGAGTTACTGTGACTTAGGGGCTGGGATGGCCCTGCATGTTTCTCCTTTCCTCTTTGGGATCGGCTCTGCTCAGTTCAGACTCCACATGGGATGAGGAGGGAAGGGCCTTTGTAGTGAGCCCTTCCTGACTGCAGGCCCAGGCCAGTGACAGTGTCACGCAGGAGCCTTATTCTCTCCACTGGATATGTGAGACTACTGAGGCTCAGAAAGGTGCAATGATCTGCCCAGGGCCCGACAGAGTGGCTGAGCCAGGATTTGAACCCAGGCCTGAACTCACTCTGACCCTGCATGCTTCCCAGCACATAGTGCTGCCTTCTTGGGTCTCTGGAGGACACTGCTCCTTGGCGGTGTGTCTTGGGGGTGCACCTGATTAGGCTGCTGAAGTGGCCACCTGGAATTCCTGCTCCTTTTCCCTGTCTTTGGCAACCCGCCAGCAGGCACTGCCAGGCTGAGGGAAACTGGTTTCACTTTGGTGATTTGCTTTGATGCTCAGATGAAAAAGGCCATGCTGACGGGCACTGCTTTGGCTCTCAAGGCTGCGCCCATGCCCGGAGGGCCCATCCTTGGTGTCCTCCTGCCCAGCTAGAAGAAATAGCTGCCCTTGTTTCTGGCAGCAAGTCTGGGCTGAAACCTAAGTGTGTTTTCAAGCACGGGATCCTTTGCCACCCCTGGAATACTCACTGCATGCCCAGCCCTCTGCTGGCTCCTCAGATCATCCTGTAAGGAAGGATTGCCAGCTCACTGCTCAGATGAGGAAACTGAGGCTCAGAGAAGTGAAGCGAATGGCCCCAGGCCAGGCTTGGCCCTCTGTGTTCCCCATGGGCTGAGCCAGGGGCCTTTAACAAGTTGCTTGCTGGTGTCTGCATGTTGACAAAAGGGTTCAGCCAGCCCAGCTGAAGTCTGCAGCCTACCGGGCCTGAGGCCTTGCACCTGGATCTAAGAAGCCACATTCTGTGTCTTCAGGCCCAGTCCCTGACCTGTGTCCCTGCTCTCTGCCTTACCCCTCCTGCCCCACTCCCAGGCCATCTCTGCCGGACGCGGCCCACGGACCTGGTGTTTGTTGTCGACAGCTCCCGCAGTGTGCGGCCTGTAGAATTTGAGAAGGTGAAGGTATTCCTGTCTCAGGTCATTGAGTCGCTGGACGTGGGGCCCAATGCCACCCGGGTGGGCATGGTCAACTATGCCAGCACTGTGAAGCAGGAGTTCTCTCTGCGGGCTCATGTTTCCAAGGCTGCCCTGCTGCAGGCTGTGCGCCGCATCCAGCCGCTGTCCACAGGCACCATGACTGGCCTGGCCATCCAGTTCGCCATCACCAAAGCCTTCAGCGACGCAGAGGGTGGTCGTCCCAGGTCCCCTGACGTCAGCAAGGTACGTGCATACCGCCCTGCTAGGATGCTGTTGTTTGGAGGCTCCCGCTCAGAGTTACGAGCTTTGCCTGCAGACACTTGAATTCCCACGATGCCCCATGAGGTGGCCATTTCACAGCTGGGGAAACAGGGTCAGAGAGGGGTGGTCATTTGACAGAGGTCACCAGCTGCAAGTGACAGAGGTGGGATATGAAGCCACCTTTACCCAACCTTTCCATCCTAGGAGCTCACAATCATTTCAGTTTAGTTGACCTTGGCTCCCCGACCAGTCTGAGCCCCTTGAAGACATTGCAGACAGGCCAGATGCTTACGGGAGGAGTGAAGGTGTGGACTCCGCCACCAGCCTGTCTGGCTTCACGCCCTGCTTCACCATCCAAGCTGCGCCACCCTGAGCAAGTGATGTCATCTCACTGGTCCTCGGTTTCCTCACCTGTAAAATGGGAGTAATGATAACACCTTCTCCACGTGCTGCTATAAGGACTGAGTTCATAAGCATAAGGCACTCAGAACGGTGCCTGGCACCACATAAGTCTCATCATGGCATTTGCTAATTTTTAATTTCATAATCCTCTGAGGGCAGGGGCTCGGAAATGGAAAGGTTGTGCGGCCACCTGCGCTGTCAGCGAGGGTTCCAGGCAGAGAGCTGAGCGTTTCCCAGGCCTTGTATCCTCACTGTCATGTTCAGGGCTCAGCACAGAACCTGAGGTTAAGCCAGGTGTCCTCTGTTCCTGCGGCACTTCCCCACCGCAGCCCTCGTTAGCACCAGCCACCACTTCCCTGCCCAGGGCCCCAGCCAAGGGGAGGTTCTCTTTCTTATCCCCCCTTCATACCCCACTCTGTAGCACGCAGTGAATAAATGAGCACGATCCTGTTCAGAGGTGGTATCCCCATTTTACAGATGGTGAAACGGAGGCATAGGGAGCTTAAGCAACTTGCTTAGCCAATAAGTGGGAAAAGTGTTCACAGAGACAGCAGCATATCATTCCAGACATTACCACCCCTCAAAGAAATGACATATGAGGCAGCCTGTCGGTCTTGAGGCCCACTGCAAGTTTCAGCATGGGGTGCTGCAGATGAAGCTGATGGCTGAGGTGGTGGAGAGGGTGAAGGAGATGGGGGTGGTGACTTGGGGTGGTGAGGTCCTCCAGCAGGTGACACAGAGGCATTGGGGAGCTGGTGCCAGACTCCAGGTGTTCAGCCTGGAGTTCGTCTGTGTGAGGACCCAACAAGGTGGACAATCTGAAAGCTGGGTTGTATAGGTAGAGTAGGGACTCGAAGAGGCAGTGGGTCTCTGGACGGCAGCTAATAAGTCACAGCTAGATTTTCAAAGCCAGGAGCCCAGGCCCCTGGAGAGGAAGAGATTGTGCAAGATCACTCCCCAGGGAGCCCAGGGTAATGACGGTAAAAATAATACTTGCTCTTTCTGACTTCTAACCACGAGTCATCTCACTCAACCTCACCACAACCCCTTTCTACAGATGAAGAAACTGAGGTGCAGGAAGGTGACCTGTAGCCTGTGGAGCTGCATTTCTAACCACGGCCTGTCTAAACTGCCTGTTATCAGGACAGGGAGTCAGGGCCTGGGGCTAAGGATGGGACTCAGGAATCAGATGCCGACCCAAGTCAGAAGCAGAGAAGCAGCAAAGGGGGGCTGGACGCCTAACCCAGACTGGGCAGAGCTGGGAGCGCCCTAGCCTCAGGGCGGGTGCAGGCAAGGGGTCACGAAGCCTAGTCTCAGAATCCACCGCCTCTCTTTCCAGGGAACAGACCAGAGGAGCCTAGTGGGAGGGGAGCGGGCAGATTCTTTCCCTCTCTGGAAGGGGCATGTATCATACTGGGGAGTGGAGGAAGAAAAGGGAGGCATCTTCCTGGGGTTGAGTGGCCCTCCCTCCGTTCCCTGGTCCAGGATCCCCGGGCTTAGAGGCACAAGGACCGCGGGACGGGAAGCGGCGGCCCCATCCCTTAGCCTCGGCTGCCATCTGGTGGCCAAAGCCCAGAACAGCACCATGTGGAGCCACTGGACCCCCGGCCCGGCCTCACGGGGGCACGAGGGGCGTGGCACGGCTCCCACAGCCGTCAGTCTGAGGATCCTGCCCTCAGCCGCCTCAGTCTGAGGGGAAGGCATGTCCCTGACCTTAGAGGCCCCAGTTTGGCGATGGGGCATCACATCCCTCCGGGCATCTCAGAGCTGCTTGCCCGAGGGAGGCGACCAGATGGGAAGCCCCTCCGCTACGTCTTTCAGTCAGAGGAAACGGGTCTCCGCTTTGGCCAGCTAGGTCCTCTTCCCCCGGGTGCCTCCTGGCTGTGCGACCCCGGCAGTACTCCCGCCTCTCCGGGCCTCAGCCTCCTCTCCTAACAGTCCCGTGGGCTTCCCGGAGCCCGCTGTCACACCGCCCCGCGTATCGTAGGTGGTCATCGTGGTGACAGACGGGAGGCCCCAGGACAGCGTGCAGGACGTGTCTGCGCGGGCCCGGGCCAGCGGCGTCGAACTGTTCGCCATCGGAGTGGGCCGCGTGGACAAGGCCACGCTGCGGCAGATCGCCAGCGAGCCGCAGGACGAGCACGTCGACTACGTGGAGAGCTACAGCGTCATCGAGAAGCTCTCCAGGAAGTTCCAGGAGGCCTTCTGCGGTGCGCTGGCAGGCGGGGGCGGGGCCACGGCAGGGCGGAGAAGGGGAGAGCTGCGGGGCGGGGCCAGGGCTGGAGGCGGGACCGAGGGCGAGGCGGGGACGGAGACGGAGTCAGCGCCGGGGCGGGGAAGGGGCGGGGGCAAGGGGCTGGGGCGGAGGCAGAGAGAGATAGACGGAGAGTGTCAATGCCCGGGCGGGGCCGGGGAAGAGCCGGGGAGGAGGCGGAGGCGGAGAGAGTCAGAGTCGGGGCGGGGCCGGGGCTAAGCGAGACGAGGCCATGGCAGGCACGGAGACTGAGAGTCAGCTTTGAGGCGGGCCAAGGCTAGGGGCGGGGCCAGGGAGGAGGAGAAGACAGAAAACTCAGAGTCGGGGGCGGGGCCACATCAGAGGGCGGGGCCTGGCTGGGGCGGTAGCCTATAAAAGGGCGGGGACTGAGTTACACGGGAACATCAGGGCGGGGTCAGGGCTAGGGACAGGGCCTAAGTGGATTGGGGGTGGAACCTGGATTAGACTGAGGTGGTGCCAGCACCAGGGGTGGGGCCGTAGCTGGGGCGAAGCCTGATAACGGAGGAGGGTCTCCAGATCCAGGTGAAGGGAGTTGGGGAGAGGCGATGTTAAGAGCCCTTTTATGGCCGGGCGCAGTGACTCACGCCTGTAGTCTCAGCACTTTGAGAGGCCAAGGCAGGCTGATCACGAGGTCAGGAGATCGAGACCATCCTGGCCAACATGGGGAAACCCCGTCTCTACTAAAAATACAAAAAATTAGCCGGGCGTGGTGGCGGACGCCTGTAGTCCCAGCTGCTCAGGAGGCTGAGGCAGGAGAATGGCGTGAATCCGGGAGGTGGAGCTTGCAATGAACCGAGATCGCACCGCTGCACTCCAGCCTGGGTGACAGAGCGAGACTCCGTTTCAAAAAAAAAAAAAAAAAAAAAGAAAGAAAAGCCCTTTTATGTGGTAGAATCCTGGCAGGGACCAAGGAGGGCCCGGAGCCCAGGAAGGAGAGCTCCCAGAAAACCTACACATGTTTCTGTGTCGTGAGTTTTGGGTGCCGGAGTTTTCTGTGATGCAGGAGAGTCTGAGGGGGCCTGGGCACTGGCAGGAGAAGGTTCAGAGCCCTTCTGGGAGGGGAGGTGTGTGGGGGGGTCTTTGGGATGTGACCTGCAGGGGCGGGGTGTCCAGTAGGACTGGATCAGGGTTAGGGCAGGGGCTTTACCCATTTGCAAAATGGATCTAGGACGAGCATGCATGTTATTCCGAGGATCCAGTGAGATAATGAAAGGTGTAACTCTCATTTTATGGTATTTAACAGATATGTGCTGTGTTCATTGTATGCTGTTCTAGGCACTTGGGTGTCTTGATACGGCAGTGAACTAAACAGACTAAAGGCCCTAACCCTTGGCCTTTACTTTTTAGTGGAACTTTTCATTCTTATCATCAGCATTATAACCTTCTTCAGGTATCTAGGCACTGGTGCAGTGATTCCAGACCTGGGCTGAGAGTCAGGGACCTGGGCCACAGTATGTTGGAGGCCTTAGTTTCCCGGAGTCTGGATGGGGCCTGGTATCCACAGTTAGGGAGGGACAACCTGTCTGTAGTGCCCAAGGCTTTGTGATTGTGAGATCTGAGCTACCTCTTGTCCCCGCAGTGGTGTCAGACCTGTGCGCCACAGGGGACCATGACTGTGAGCAGGTGTGCATCAGCTCCCCGGGTTCCTACACCTGTGCCTGCCGTGAGGGCTTCACTCTGAACAGCGATGGCAAGACCTGCAATGGTCAGTGGGGTGGACACAGGCTCGCCCTGGAGAGGGTGTGGAGGGGCGGTGATGGGGCCTCAGCAACTCCCCAGGAAACCCATTCGAGCCTCCCTGCACCTTACCTCTGAACCAATCTTCAAAGCAGACAGATGCCTTTTAGAATTAGGTATCTGCAGAAGTTCTCACCTGACTTCTGTCCCTGTTTTCAACACAATAGGTGGTGGGTTTAGTGTGGTAGAAGGACTCACATAGTCTCAAAATCAAATCCTGGTGCTACCAATTCTGAGTTGTGTGATCTCACAGCTGTTGAAGTTTCAGTTTCCAATACTGTACAGTGGGACCCGTCATCTTGGCTTTATAGAGGCAGTTCTGAGGGCACAATGGAATGATCCTCAGCACAGAGCTTGTGTGTGATGGGTACCCAGCCAGGGAACAGGATGGATGACTATGTCCCTCAGCTTCATCCCCTTGCCTTCCTGCTCTCCCCAGTCTGCAGTGGTGGTGGTGGCAGCTCGGCCACTGACCTGGTCTTCCTCATCGATGGATCCAAGAGTGTGAGGCCAGAGAACTTTGAGCTGGTTAAGAAGTTCATCAGTCAGATCGTGGATATGCTGGATGTGTCAGACAAGCTGGCCCAGGTGGGGCTGGTGCAGTACTCAAGTTCTGTGCGCCAGGAGTTCCCCCTGGGTCGCTTCCACACCAAGAAGGACATCAAGGCGGCTGTACGGAATATGTCCTACATGGAGAAGGGCACAATGACTGGGGCTGCTCTCAAGTACCTCATTGACAATTCCTTCACTGTGTCCAGTGGGGCTAGGCCTGAGGCCCAGAAGGTGGGCATTGTCTTCACTGATGGCCGGAGCCAGGACTACATTAATGATGCTGCCAAGAAGGCCAAAGACCTCGGTAGGTGTTGCCTGCCTGGACCTTGGACACCACTGATGTCCAGGGGTACACACAGGTACAGCCCAACTGTAGTTTATCTTGTTGTCTTCTGAGTTTGAATGAGTAGGATTGGTTAGTCCAATTCTCTCTTATACCAATGACAAAATTGAGGCCCCAGAAAAGTAAGATGGTCCTTTTGTAAGTGAAGCTTGGAACTTTTCCAGCCAGATATTCCCAAGAACACATCAACTGTTGGAAGGCAACTCTACTTTGGAACAAGCCCGAGTCTCAGTTTTGCAACCTATTAAATGAGGAAAAAATAACTACCAGATGGATGATTATTAAGGTTAAATGAAGCTTGCTGTACAAAGCTTCCAGTACGGGAAGTCACTATAGGGTCTGACACAGAGTAGAACCTCAGGAAATGCTGATTTCCTCATTGTCCTTGTTCCAGGCATTGTGCTTGCAATTCCAGCAGCTGCCAGCAGGAGGTGTCTGGTGTTGGTTGTCTAAGCCTTCCCCAGGAGGCTCAGCCATATGGTTGCCTGTCCCCATGTCCAGCCTTACTTCTCTTGTTCCTCCTGGCAGGCTTTAAGATGTTTGCTGTGGGTGTGGGCAATGCTGTGGAGGATGAGCTGAGGGAAATAGCCTCGGAGCCTGTGGCAGAGCACTACTTCTACACGGCTGACTTCAAGACCATCAACCAGATAGGCAAGAAGTTGCAGAAGAAGATCTGTGTGGGTGAGTGAGGCCAGGGCTGGCATTGATGGAATGTGCAGGTGGGGCACTGTGGGAGTGGAGCCATCCTGGAACTCAGCGTGGGTGGGGAAAAGCAGGGGCTGAGGTGGCACCAGGAATTGGCAGAACCAGAAGGTGGGCTGGCAAGTACAGCTTTTACTACCAGCAAACGTGTTGAATGCTTATTACGTGGCTGGCACTGTTCTCAGTGCTCTCCGGCTATTAAATCATCAGATCCTATCTGGTAAGAATGTCATTACCCCCATTTTATAGATGGGATAAACAAGGCCAAAGGGGCGGAACAACTGTTAATAGCTGGGAAAGCCAGGATTTGAACATTACTGCCTCTCTGGTCCTCCCTGGTGACCTCACCAGCTGGTTCTTAGTGGTAAGGCGTGTGGGTTTCAGAGCCAGGCATGCCTGGGCCTGTGTCTTTGCTCTGACATTGTTGGCCATGGGCAAGTTGTTTCACTTCTTGAATTCTTCACTTGTAATATGGGATTAGTGATTTCAAACCCAAAGAGCTGGGGTGAACTCACTGAGGTGACATAGAGGTCCCTAATAGTGTTCTTCATGCAGCGGGTACAGGGATGCTGTCGTAGTTCACTCTCAGGGCTCCAAGGGACCAGGAAGACATTCAGGGGTCACCCCTCCATCACTCCTAAGGGTGCTGTCTCAAGGACTATCTATGTCTTTCTGCCTCCTCAGGTGCCCTGAGCCCCTCACTCCCCCAAGACTCGTGAGTCCTGGCCCTGGGCAGTGACCGTCCCCCCTCCCCCTGGGCAATCACTCAACAGTGATTTTCTTTCTCTTTTCATCCTCCCTATTCCCTGCAGAGGAAGACCCATGTGCCTGTGAGTCCCTGGTGAAATTCCAGGCCAAAGTGGAGGGGCTGCTGCAGGCCCTGACCAGGAAACATATCCCTTCCCAGAGGTGGCTGGGGCCAGGGAGGGGTGCAGGGCAGTGTTGGGGGAGGCAGGGGCATGGTCCAAGTGTAGTTGATTGGGAAGCCTTCTCTTGGCCTGCTTTCTGCTGATGGGCTGCATTCTGGCAGAATAGGCTGAAGATAGTGCAGACCCTGTCAAAAGTGGAGACTCCTAGAGGGTAAATAGAGAAATTGAAGCAGAAACCAGGATCTAGGGACTGGACACACACCAGAGTCCTGGACATGCTCTGAAGAACATGCAGCTCGTGGACACCCCATTTCTCAGGCTCATGGTGACATGCCTGACCTCAGTACCCACTCAGAGGTGGGGCTGGGCCCCAGACAGTTCCCCTGGCTCAGCCAGGACTAGGTGGGGGACCCAGCAGGGCTAAACCTGCAACTGAGCAGGGCTGGGCACTCAGGGCTCACAGTAACTGGCTGTGTTTTTGGAAAGCACCATTCTGAGGACAGTGGATGGATAAGTTCTGGCAGAGCGGAGAACGCATGCTGTGGTGGGGTGTTGCAGGGGCCTGAGTGCAGGGCCGCACCTATCCCTGCCCTGCTCTGGCCAACCTGCTCCTCTCCTTAACTCTGAGTCCACTGGAAGCTGTGAGTAAGCGACTGGCCATCCTGGAGAATACAGTCATCTAAGGCTGCCTGTCGCCACTGTGGCCTCTCCAAGCATCCTGCGCGTGTCCCCTGTAGCTTTGCCATTTTAGTGAGGGAAGCCAGCCTGGGAGTGGGAGGGGGCGTGTCTGGGTATGCCTATTGAGAGTGTGTAACGGCGTTTGGGAGCTTGTGTGTGTATGTGTGTGTGTGTGTGTGCATGTGCACGTGTCCCTGAGGGTGGGCATGAGTGTGGAAGCCAGAATGCGAGTGTGAGGGTGATAATACAGGGGTGAGTGTGAGAGAGACTGCGTTTGCATTTTTATAATCAAAAGCTTAATATATTCCCATTTTTTTTTTTAGTTAACCCTTTCTTGACTCTGAGTGCTGTGAATTTCTTTACTGATTTCTCTATTCTCCGGTGAGAAACAATTAAATGTGATTTAACTTAAGCACTGAATGGGGCTGGAGGCAGTGTGGTTATTTGGGGACCAGGGCAAAGGATGGATGAAGATGTGGTGGGAGGCGATGGTTGGAAGGATGGTAACAGTGGTGGTGACAGTGATGACAGTGGCCACACCAAAACCAGCTGGTGTTTGTCCTGCCTTTTCAGTTACATATTCATTTACTTGACCTCATTTCACTTCCAGTAACCCCACCCAGAAAAGACTCAAATTATCCCCATTACAAATGGGAAAGCTGAGAGTCTAAATGATAAAATGACTTGCTCAGCAGTGGGTTGATTGGAGAGACAGGATTTGAATCTAGGACTGAAGAACATCAAAAGAAAAAGACGTCAGAAAAAAAGGGAAATGACACCAGATAGGACTCATTTGTTCATTCATTCATTCGTTCACTCATTCGTTCAGGTATCACGTACTTACAGGGCAGTTGGGTGGGGGATGGTGGCATATGAGACAGATGTGGTTCCTGCCCTAAGGGACTTACAGTTGAGCAGGGTGCTCATGTTACCCCCACCCCAGCTAGAGGAAAAGAGAGTGGGTTTAGGTTGTACCAGGGGTTTGTGCCTCCTCTTGATACCTGGGAGCCCACAGGATGAGTGTGTGCGTGAGATGATGGGAAGGGCTCCAGCCTGGGCCTGGGCTGCCCTAGGTGCCTCTCCACTCCCGCCCCCAACACGCCCTGTTGGAGTTGCTTGTTTCCTGTGCACAGGCGGCATCACCCCCAACCTAAAATCCCCAACACAGATGGCAGCAGCTCCACCTCAGAGACCGCATGAGAGAAAGACTCCTGGCCCTATGTTCCCTTCCTCCAGCCCTACGTGGGGTCTGCAGGTCACACCCGGAGATCTTGGCCACTTCCCCCAGGCCCCTATTGGACCTACCCCTCTGGAATCTCCATCTCTATCCTCTCAGAGGGGCAGCTTTGGTGATTTTCTGAACCTATTCTTGTTTAATGGGGCATTTTTAGTGTTACTAGTAGATTCACACTTGAGAGCATGTCTAAAAGGCTTTTACAAGAAGCTCAGACCACACCGAAAGATCTTCCTCAGAGGCAGTTCATAGAGGCAGAATAACAACACGAACAGTACCCAAGAGCCACATCAGTACAACAGCACAACTACACAAGAGCGATTTAACCGGGACACAGCCACCCTCGCCCCTGTGACCTGACTCCACCTCCTACACGGCTCACCAAGCCCTTTCTCTCTGCCTGTCCCTGGGGTAGGAGTGACTGCCCATTCTTCCTTTCTTCTGAGATTATCCACTCCCTCTCCCCACACAGGTGGGGTGGGGGAAAGGCAGCCATGTTGATACAGACTGAGAAGGCTCAGCAGTGTGTCCCCAAGGAGGAAGAGGGGGTCATTAGCGGATACCATAGCCTGGGAGCTGGTGGGCAGAAGCAACAGATGTCCCTGATGAGTGGAGACAGAGATGGGGTGGAAGCCCTGCCTGGGAACAGGACCTCGTTCTTCCCTGCCCGGCGGGTGGAGTAGTGGCAGGACCTTGTCACCAGGCTCTGAGGAAGGCAGGGACCTTCCCTGCCCGGCGGGTGGAGTAGTGGCAGGACCTTGTCACCAGGCTCTGAGGAAGGCAGGGACCAGCTTCTTGGGGTCTTTCAATCCCAAACTCTTGCCCGTAACTCATCGCAGTTCTCCCCACGGCTACTCCAGGTCCTCTTGAAATCCGTCCTCTCCATGGACTTCCTACATCCCTCTCTGCTCTAGGTTTGATTAACAGAAGGTTGTAAACGAAAACCAGCATCTCCCTCGGGCAGCCGTGGTCTACTGACAGATGGCAAGTTACTTTGTAACCTGTAATTTTGTTTTTTTGAATTTTGTATAAATAAACAGGACTAAACTAATTAGGATTGTTCTTTTCTTTCTTTCCTCAGGCCTTGGGCTATAATGGGAGTCTCTTGGCCCTGTAGTGCATTGGTTACCAGATTTCAATAAGGGGTTTGTCTTTGCAATTACAGTTCATTAACGGATTTAAAAGGGAGAGAAGATGGCACAGTCCGCTAAGGGGATTGTTTTGCATTTCTCCTCTTTTAATTACATGGTTTTCTCCTGGACCAGTGCTCTTTGAAAAAAGGGGGCGGGGGTGAAGAGTCCCAGTGCTCCATCTGTTCCAGATGTGAATGCAATTAATCCAGGAATAGACAGGAGCTGCTCAGGGCCTTCCTGATACCTTCGGCTGGGCCTGCATCCTCTTCAGAGCCGTCTGTGAGCCCGGGCGTTGGGGCGTCCTGCTACTCAACCCTGGTTGGCATCAAAGTATGTTGACAAGGGGAGGGGACTACTCTGCTCTTGGGGGCGTGGCAACTTTGGAGTATTTGAGGTCAGAATCAAGTTTGGGTCACCTATTGAGTTACCATTTTTGGATGATTATGTGCCGGGTGATATATATACACAATTTCCAATTCGCACTTCTCAGTGATCCTTTTAATAAACTTATTTCACAGATGGGGACACCAGGGCTGCCAGATGTAAAGTGTCACGTGGACAGGAAGTGGCTGGGCTGAGATTTAAACCCTGAAGTCTCTGCCTTCCAGATCAGGGCTCTTTCCAGAACACGACCTCTCTGAGGTTCAGGCTTACTATGGTGAAAGGGGGCCCTATTCCTTTCTCCACAGGTTGGGGCCATCACTGGTTAACTGGCCTTCCTGCCTTTGGGCTCTTGTTCTTTAGTCCACTCTGCACACTGATACCAGAGTGATGATCTTACCGTGCCCATCTGATCAGAACCTCTGCTCAAGAACCTTCTTTGGCTCCCTACTGCCTCCTGAATAAAATTCAAACATAGCCTGACACCTTAAGTGCTGTATGGTCTGGCTGCTGTTTACTTCCGTCTCACTTCATCTTACTGTGATCTCACAGAGGCTGCATTCTAGCAAAGTAGAACTATATGACGTTGCCATCAATACTCCCATTGTGGAGATGGAGAGACAGGCGCCGAGAGCTAAAGTCACTTGTGCCAGATAGAACTCCCAGGGCTGGAGGTCCTGAAAGGGTGGCACTTTCTAGGCTGTGAAACAGGGTGAGGACTAGGGTAAGGGGGTATAGATATCTCTCCACTTGGGTCTTGCTCACCCCATGGTGCTCCAAGAGCCCCAGGCATTGCCATGGAAGTCAGATTGAGAAGCCTCAGGTGGTTTGTTAATTCTCCAAACGCTTCCTGAGAACCTGCTGTGTGCAGGGCACAGGGCATGTGCTGACGACAGGGAGACAGTGATCAACTAGTTACTGTCCTTGATCTCAAGAGGCTTCCGGTCTATTTAATGCAACTGATGGGACTGGAACACCTGAGCAGTGATAGTAATAAAATGACAGCCTCCCTTTATTGATGGCAAATATTGCACTGGGTGCACAGTGCTGTTCTTGCTCACTGAGCAGTAACAAGTTTGGAAAGGTCAGATAGATTGTCCAAAACTGCACAGCAAGAAGCTGCTCAAACAGGATTTGAACTGAGGATTGTTGTGCTTCAGAGGCTGAACCCCGTCTTCTGCAGTGAGCTCCCCCTGCTCTGTGATTACAATGGGGGAAGGGCTAACGAGCAAGGGACAGGGTAAGACACAAATGGGGGAAGATGCCGGAAAGAGTTGGAGATGTCGAGGCCAAATGCAGTTACCAGTAATAAGCGCCAGTGTTTATTGAGCACCTACTATGTGCCAGGCACCGCTTTGGGCACTTTTCATAGACTAGACCTCGATTTGATTACTTCTCACTGTGATCCTATGAAGGACTTACTATTTATCATTCCGTTTTACAGATAAGGAAACTGAGGCATGGAGGGTTTCAGTAGATGAGGAAACTGAGGCGTGGAGGGTTTCAGTAGCATGTCAGTGTGCCCCATCTAGTGAGTGATAGAGCTGGGACTAAACAGATCTCACAGACTCCTGAGTCAGGTGGTGCTCTCAACCACAGTGCTAACTGAGCTGACATAATACAGCCGTGCATTGACAACTGAATATGATGTTAAAAAGGAATAATGGTGTAATTGCATGTGAAAGCGGGGACCAAAAGTAAATCATTCATTGATTTACTCATCCAACAGTGATTTACTGAGCACCTGCTCTGTGCCAGGCACCGGCTCAGGCCCCGGGGCCCCAGCAACGAGCAGGTTGTCTGTTTCTGCAGTCATGACCCTGCTTTCTCGCAGGAGCCTGACTACGAAGGAAGCGGCAAAGGAAGTGTGGGAGCATTGCAGACACAACCGTGCTGAGGAACAACATACAACGAAGCCGTATTTGTCACGGGGGTGGGGTGGTGGTGGGGGTGGTGCCCTGGCCTTCGCCCTGGGGGAGCCCAGTGTGAACATGGCCCAGGCCTCTGGTTTCAGACTTGATTCGGAGCTTGTGCACAGTGTGGGGTGCGGCCTGGAGTCAGACAGGTGGACATTCCTACACAGTCATGATGGCAAAGACTGGTGTGCTATTTAACAGTTCACAAGCAGGCCGGGCGCGGTGGCTCAAGCCTGTAATCCCAGCACTTTGGGAGGCCGAGACGGGCGGATCACGAGGTCAGGAGATCGAGACCATCCTGGCTAATATGGTGAAACCCCGTCTCTACTAAAAATACAAAAACTAGCCGGGCGAGGTGGCGGGCGCCTGTGGTCCCAGCTACTTGGGAGGCTGAGGCAGGAGAATGGCGTAAACCCCGGAAGGCGGAGCTTGCAGTGAGCTGAGATCCGGCCACTGCACTCAGTCCGGGCGACAGAGCGAGACTCCGCCTCAAAAAAAAAAAAAAAACAAAAAAAAACAGTTCACAAGCACGAGGTGAAGCCAGTATGGCTACCAGCCCCATTTTACAGATGACACACAGGCTTGGAGACGGGAAGAGACTCACGTGAGTCATGGCACAGTGGAACTGGGATTTGAAGCCGAGCCTGTTGGACTCCGAAGTTCACCCTTTACTGTGCCTTGGCTGATGCTTTCTGAGCCTGTTTGCCCATCTGTGAAATGGACTCCTGACACGGGGCAAAATCATCTCAGGGACTGCCTTGGACCTTGGAATTACGGATTGAAAAAATTTTTTTAAAATTTATTTATTCTTTCTTTATTTTGTCTTGTCTATAGTGAAGGTGTACAGCGGGATGTTTTCATACACGCAGTGAAATGACTGCAGTGGAATGATGTGATTTGAATGGGGCCGGAATGGCTGGCTTTGAGGCTGCTAGGGAGGAATCTGGCCACAGGATGGCACCATTGGCCCAGGAATGGGGTGACCAGGCCCTGCTGGGGGATGGGGCTCAGGCTTCGTTGCTGTGAGCTGGGCTAGTCCCTGTCACTGTGGCACCTGTCGCACTTAATCTAATCTCTTTAATCCCCTCCTTCCCAAACTCCCTCCCAAAGGCACCTGAGGGGGCGGTGACTTCTCTCATGGGGACGGTTGTGTCTTCCCCAACTGCAGCCAGCCTTGCTATCCCATCGCTCACTCTGAGATGGCCTGGAGGGGCATGTCCAGAGGCTTTGCTGAAGCAGGGGGTGGCAGCTCAGATCTGGAGCACTGGGGTACAGTGGGGGCCAGGCAGGAGCACACCAAGGAGGTATTTTCCTGTGCCCTACCCTCCCTCGTTCCTATGGGCAAATTGCTGAGTCCTTTGTCCCCAAGTCAGAATGTAAGTGTCTTCAAGCCGAAAATAGCTGCAGCCTGGTGGGGGAGGGGGATACTACAGACACCAAACAGAGGTGTCGAGGAGAGCCCAACACAGGCACCTTGGAGAGACCACGGACTCTGCCATCCAAAGCCCTGGCGTGAGTGTGCTCTGTCCCTGGTGTGCCCTGTGGCCGTGGTCATGCGACTGCAGCTCTGGGGCTCAGTTTGCTCCTCTGGGAGATGGGGAGAATGATTCCCCCTCGCCGGGGGAGACTGTGAGCCAAGGGGATGTTTGCAAAGCACAGAGCACGGGCCGGGCGCCCTCGCTGTTCAAGACAAAGCTGCACATTTGTGGCAACAGCAGCGCAGGGTCTGGGCCCAGGCTCGAGGCTCGAGGCTCAGATCACAGGTTCACACCAGGGCTTCGAGGAGGCCACCTCTCCTCCAAATTCAGAGCTGTCTTTTCTCCCTCTTGGAAAACTTACACCAGGTCAAAGCGTCTCCCTTCCCATCGCCCCTCCAGGGTGTAGAGTGTCTCATGTGGCTTCTCTCTGTCCTTCCCCTTCCTTGTGAGGTGCAAGCAGCTGCCCTGTCCGTGAGGGTGACGGGGAGTCTGCTGTCAGGGGGAGTCGGGGGATGGTCCAGGGAGTGTCTAGAGAGTGATGTGAAGGTGGGTGGTGGCGGGCATGTGGGGGTGAGGTGGGAGAGCAGCTGGGGTGGGGTGGGGGCACTCAGGGAGCACAGGGGCTTATTCAGCACAGGGCATGGGGCCTGATTATCACTGTGTGGCCAGCAAGCTGGGCCATCCATGAGGTTGGGCCAAGCTCCTGGCTCCATGCTGGGTGCCTGATTTTCAGAGATTCGGGGGAGGTTGAAGGTCCCCCCACCGATTCTTCTTGGAAACTGGAGTTCCCTCTGTGTTTCCCCAGTGCAGACTGCTGTCCTGAGGAGGCTTTCGAATGCAAAGTCCCAGCACCCTGATTTAAGGAGTCTTCAGGGGACTGTGCCCAGACCTGGGTGTGACATGTGGCTCTAAACTCAGGCCCTGAGTGACCTCAGGAAGTCTCTGCCCCTCTCTGAGCTCTGTTCCACTGATGGCACCGCTGGCTGTGTCAGGCACTCAGAAGGCGTTTTTGTCCATGTGGACTGAGCTGACACTCCAGCACCCGCTGTGGGAACTCCACCAGCCAGTGTTCGCTGAGTCGCACTTAGCCTCTCCTCAGATTGAGGCAGCTTTGCTCCCCAGGGGCTTGGTAAGGATATGTAGTGAGTGAATGGGGGAAAGCATGAACCTGCTCTCCTTGCTTCCCACAGCCCTTCCGTGGTAGTAACAGTAAATAATTTATAAGTGGTGATTTATAGTATAGTATCTACAGAGTAGATACTATTCAGGTATACATTTATATATAATACTTGTATATTACAGAATAAACAGGCAGGAGAATCACTTGAACCTGGGAGTCGGAGGTTGCAGTGAGCTGAGATTGCGCCACTGCACTCCAGCCTGGGCGACAGAGCGAGACTCCATTTCAAAAAAAAAAAAAAGAAATATAAATATAAATATAAAATATGTATGTTATTTTATAATAGCATACTTGTGGTGTATTATATTTCCTAACTAGTAATTAGTAAATATAAATTTATAAACAGCCAACATGTATTAGTGCTCACGATGAGCCAAGCACTGTTCCAAGAAAAGGCTAACTTCCTTTATTCCTCACACCTCTTGCGGGAGGTAAGGCTGTTACTGAAATGCCTGCGGTCTAGGTCCTGCCGCTCACTGCACAGAAAGTCAATCACGGAGACAATGAGTACTGTTGGGGAAGAAGGCTTTAATTGGGTGCTGTAGCCAAGGAGATGGGAGATGGGAGATTAGTCTCAAATCTGTCACGACCAGCTAAAGTCGAGGGTTTCAATAGCAGGGAAGAAATGTACCTACATGCAGGAGAATAAGAATTAGGGAGGGATAAGGAAGAGAAACTGGTCAACAGGAAGCGGGTGGTCAGTGAGGCCATCATGATGGGTGAGGGGTCTGGCATCTCATTGTCCTGGTGAAGTGATCCGTGACTTTCAGCTCCTTGATACTATCTGGCGGCCCTGATGGTTGGTTTCCCGAGAAAGGAACTTAGATAAGACAATCGTAACATTCTCAAGTTTTAAGACTGGGAGGGTCAATTCTATGTCTATTCAAAAGAAACAAAAAACATCAGTTCTAACAGACAACTGGGCTGGTTTCAGGACTACTCCAGGTTCACAGTGGGGGAAAGCAAGCCTGAGAGGACAGAGGAAGCTGCAGGAGCAGGTCGGGCCTGGCACTGGGACCCAGGCCTGTCCACCCCTCATGGCCCCTAGGTGTTCCTTCCTCCATGGGAAAGCCCCTTTGTTGCCCCAGGTGTTCTTTGGGGCACGTCTGGTTCATGGGTTGGGGTCTTGCCCCTGCTGGCTTCATTTGTGGGCCTGCTGCACTGTGGCCAAGTCCCAGCTGCAGAACAGGCTGGAACAGACCCCCTTCCCAGTCCGGCAGCCTCCACTCCTGCCTGGAGGCCTGTCTGCCTGCCGTCTTCCTCCTCCCACGGCTGGTGGCTGCTTGGGCAGGTGGCCACAATTCGAGAAGGATTTTCCCTTCTTCTTGGTATCAGATTTTCCCTTGCAGTCTCCTGACCTCGTTCCTGGCAGAATTCCTTTGCCTGAGGGCTGCAAGTGCCTTTCAGCCACTCTCCTGTCAGTGGTGCAAAATGAGAATTCCGTCCCATGCCTGGGGCTTTTTCCAGGAGTTAGGAGTGTTGGGGAGTGTGTGTGGTGGGCACCGCAACGTGCATCCCATTCTCAGGGGCCCTTGGGTCCATCACAGACCCCCTCAACTCCCCCGGAATGGACCTTCCCTCACAGAGCCCATGGTCAGCTGAGCCCCCTCCAGTTGCCACAGAGTTTCCTTTGTCCACGCCCAGCCTGGGAGCAGCAGGCGTGGGTGGGGCCTTTCCAGGAGGGGGAAGAACCGGCCCTGCCCTGGGCTGCCCTGGGCTAGGCTGGGCTGGGCTGGACTGGACTGGGAGAGGCCGGGCGACATCCTCTTGGGATGCTGTGTCCTTCCCGGTCCTGCCGCCTCTCCAACAGCAGTCAGAGTCACCCAGGGATGGGGGTGAACTCAATGGGATACAAGTGACCATGGGTTGTGAGTGCACAGACATTTAATATTTCATAGTTTCCCAATCATTTATGTATTTTAATAGTATCAGGAAAAAACCCACCAGCAATTAGTGGATTGAAGACTTGATTTCATGCATATTGTTGCTCAGGGTGAGACAAATGGAAAACAGAGGGCCTATTTCAAGTTGGATTAAAGGGACGATTGAGTCAACATTGTGCAGGGGGAGAGGACAGCAAAAAGCATGAAAGTGTCAGAGAAGCTGCTCAAGTGTGAGGGATGTGGATGAGGCCTCTGAAGCCCAGAGTCAGACACCCAGGGCCAGCCTGGCTCTGCCTGGGGCTGAGGGGCCTTGGGCAGGTCGCTGCACCTCTGTGAGCCTCAGTTCCCTCATCCGTGATATGGGATGAGCAGTAACAGCTTGCAGGGTTGTGGCGAGGGTTGGTGAGATGAAGAGGGTGGCGTGCTGGCAGGAGCGTGGCACAGGGTCGGCCCAGCCAGGGCAGAGGAGGTTGGTGTTATCATTATGATTATTATCAGCATTGGCACCGCCGTTATCCTCAGGAGCTTTACTCTGGGTGAAGTGACTGATGGCTTTTAGAGGGGAGGGGGCCAAGAGCTTGCCACCCCAATCTGCAGCAGAGCTCCATGAGGGCCGTCCCCACCCGGGGCCTCCTCCTCAAACTTCATAGCCCTGGGCCAGGCAGGCTTTGGTGTGTCACCCAGTGGTGACAGATTCTTGGAGCCACCATGTCCTTGATGGTAGGCTGACACCACAAGGCTGACTTCATGGGGGTGACTGTGAGGAGCACCAAGGAGAGGCAGGTCAAGTCCCTGGAATGTAGTAGGGCTTTATCCTCTGAGATTTTGTCCTCCACAGGGAAAAGATCTGTTGGTCTGGTGGGGACAGGTTTGGCGTAATCTCTGGGGGTCTGACCCTGCTCTGATTGTCAGATACGTAGTCTGACAATTAAGCCAAAATTTCATCCTACGCATGCTAATCATCATTATTTATGAGGTTCTTAGATACCCTGAAGCTGTCCAACATGTCCACTCACAACATGGGAGGTGAGTAGCACTGAAATGTAAATTTAAATCGACAAATATTAGGCTGGGTGTGGTGGCTCATGCCTGTAATCCCAGCACTTTGGGAGGCTGAGGCAGGCAGATCAGGAGGTCAGGAGATTGAGATCATCCTGGCTAACAGTGAAACTCCGTCTCTACTAAAAATACAAAAAATTAGCTGGGCGTGGTTGTGGGCGCCTGTAGTCCCAGCTACTCGGGAGGCTGAGGCAGGAGAATGGTGGGAACCTGGGAGGCAGAGCTTGCACTGAGCTGAGATCGTGCCACTGCACTCCAGCCTGGGCGACGGAGCTAGACTCTGTCTCAAAAAAAAAAAAAATCAACAAATATTAATAGAACATTTGGTAAGTCACATTCATCCACCCACCCATCCATATCCATCTATCATCCATTGTCCATCCATTAATTCATCCATCCATCATCCATCATCTATCCGTCTATCCATCATTCATCATCCACCCATTTGTCCACCATCCATCATCCATCCATCATCCATCATCCACCATCAGTTCTTCCATCCATCCATCCATTTATTCATCATCTATCCATCCATCCATCCATGCATCCACTAAATGGCAACCGAGCATCTACTATGTGCCGGTATGGTGGAGCTGGACGAGACACCCAAAGTTTTTTGCCAGCATAGTGCTTTAATTGAGGTGAGAAACTGGTGTTGAACACATGTCACCATGAGGTGTAAGGATGGCTATGGAGGGGAGCACAGGCTGCTGTGGGTGCCCCTGGCAAAAATCAGGGAAACCTGCCTGGAGGAAGGGGCATCTGAGCCAGAACCTGCAAGACCAGGAGGAGTTCATGGGTGAAGGGAACTCTTCCTGGTCTTGCCAGTACTGGCTCAGATGCCCCAAGTGAAGGGGGTGTCAGGGGTCTAAGTGGAGGCTTAGCTTTACCTGGGAGGTGCTGATAGGTGGTGAGATGGGCCTGAAGCTAATTAATATGGCTGCTTGGATTAGGGTAGAGTGAGTGTGGAGTGGGAGTTGACATCCTAAGTGTGACAGTTGCATGTAGGGTATTAGTGGGAAGGCATATGAGCAGATTTGGGTCTGAAAGTCCCTCTGACCACCATGTGGATGCGGACAGGACTGAGATGGGAAGGAGTTAGTCAGGAGGTGGAGGCTGTAATGCAGGCTAGAGGCCATGGGGCTCTGAGTAGGATAGTGGCTGCAGGCTTGGGAGAAATGGGCAGTTTGAAGATATTTGGGGGTTTCAGTCTTAGCTTCAGTGATGAGTGATGGGAAAGTGGAGGGGGGCTCCCAGGTTTTTGACTTGGGTGCCTGGGGGACCCTCACTAAAGTCCTCATATAGAGAAGTAGGTTTGGGGTTGGATGAGATTCTAGATGTGGCTGTATTGGTGGATACCCCATGGGTGTCCAGAGGGCAGGGGAAGCAGGTCCTGAGCAGCAGGTGAAGGTTTGGGGGTCATTGGCAAATATGGAGATGACTGAAGCTGAAGGGAGTGATGAGCCCCGAGGGGGAGGAGTTGAGAGGAAGATCAGGGAAGAGGGCCTGGAACAGAGCCCCAGGACCCCTACATTTCAGGGACAGCAAGAAGGACCAGCAAGAGAGCCCAGGAGTGGCCGGGGGATAAGAGGAAAATAGACAGGATCCCAAGGACCAAGAGGAGAGAGGTGGAGGAGGAAGAGTAGGCACAGGCTGAGTGTTGCCCAGGGGCTAAGCATGGACCAAGGGTGCCCACTGCCTGGTCCTTCCAGGAGATGAGTGCGGCTTTACAAGAGCAGTGTCTTGGGGACAGCATGGGGACTGAGGTGGGCAGAGTGTGTGTGGAGACCAGGCAAGAAAGATGGCTGGTTCAGGAAGTTGGGCAGTGAAGGAAAAGTGAGCAAATGAGAGGGTAATAGCTCGGGGGAGACGTCAGGTTCAGATTTGTTGTGGGATGATAGACTTGACTATGATTCAGTGCTGAAGAGACGGGGCATGGAGACAGGGAAGAGTATAGACAGTTAGAGAGATTAAACATGTCCCCACCACCCCGGACAGATCCAGGCAGTGGGTAGGCGGGGCTGGTCAGAGCAGGCTGGATCCCCAGACAGCAGGACGGGACAGTCTCCATCTTCAGGAGGAGGAAGGGGAGGGCCTTGTGAGTGCCAGGAGTTTGGATATTTGTCGTCAGGAAATCTAGCAAGTTCTTATTTTAAGGCTTGGATTTTCTCTGGATACCAGGAAGCCATGTCACCAGCTGAGAAAGACAGGAGATGGGGGAGGGAAACCTAGGGAGGAGGAGAGAGGCTGAATTGTCCCCTTGGGGACCTGCCACATGGGAGGCAGAGCACGTGTCCTGGTGATGATGCCTCAGGGGCTGACCTCGGCCCAGGAGTGACTCCAGGAATCCCTTGGGCCATTGTGGGGGATGTGCAGTGTGCACTTTTGTGTTGGATCATGGGCTGAGCTCCAGTTGGACTGACTGTGGGCCACTGCCCAGCCAGGCCCCCACCTGATGCTTGAGCCTGAGCTATTGAACTCTATGGGTATCCCTGTAGGTGCAGGTGGAGGGGTGCCAGGAAACCTGCCATGAGAAGACTGCCCTAAAGTGCTGGGCCTGGGAGGTGCACCAGCTTCCTGGCTGGCCCCCTCACTTCTGTTTCCCCTGAAACTCTTCCTGCTGACTGCTGCCAGAGAGTGCTCTCAAATATGTGAATTTTATCCTGTCATGCCCCAGCTCAAGAACTGTCTGTGGCTTTTAATTTTCTGTTGGATCAAGTTTAATCTCCTTGGCCTGGAACTCAAGGCTTCCCAGCCTGACCCCGCTTCCTTTCAGGCTGTGTCCTCTCCCTGCTCTCTCCATCCCCTCCCTATTACCTACATGCTGTGCCTGGGTCCAACCATGCTGAGCTGCCTGCCCTTCCTCAGATCAGCCAGGTTCTTCTGCATCTCCGTTCCTTTGTACCTGCTGTGCCTGGAATGCCCTCCCTGCTCTGTTGAGGCTGGAGATGAACTTAGTCACTCTCTCTTGCAGCCCTTCCTGACTTCCTCTTCAGGTTGGTGCCCTCCCTGTGTTTCCCCCAGGACTCCAGCAGAAGGGAGAGTGGGTGATGGATGGAAGGACCACCAAGTTCCTTAGACCTCTGTTCAGGCCTGAACCCCAGTCATCCCTCTGCCTGTTGCTGCGCTCACTAGGCTGAAAGGGCCTTTGGATGCCAGTGACAGTGTCTTGTTGATCCTGGTGTCCCCCTCCAGGTATGAATGGTTCTAGGTTAGTGCTGAAGAAATCAACAAGAGGATGGATGGATGGATAAATAGAGGAATGGATGGATGGATGGATATGTGGATGGAGGGATGGATGGATAGGTGGATGGAAGGATGGATGGATGGAGGGATGGATGGATTGATGAAGGGATGGATGGATAGAGGGATGGATGGATGGATATGTGGATGGAGGGATGGATCATAGGTAGATGGATGAATGGATGGATGGATGGAAGGATGGATGGATAGATGGATGGATGGATGCATGAAGGGATGAATGGAGGGATAGAAGGATGGATGGCTAGATGGAGGGATGGATGGAAGCATGGATGGATAGATGGATGGATGGATGGACAAAGGGATGGATAGAGGGATGGCGGGATGCACAAAACAGCCAGGAGTCAGGAGCCAGGAAATCCCCAGGTGAGGAAGGGATCACAGCAGAGAGCTCAGAGCCCAGCACAGCCTCAGATCCTGCCTCAGCTTACATTCGTTGATGGCCCACTGTATGCCCTCACACAGGTCTCATTTTAACCCTCACACCACCCCATAGATGGGGTCATCCCTCCCATTGTACAGATAAGAAACTGAGGCTGAGAGATGCCCAAGGCCATGCATCTAGGAAGTGCAACACCGTGGTTTGAGCCTCAGTTTCCCCACTTTCAGTCCAGAGTCCTTCCTGCAACTTACACCCATGGCCCTGAGCCCTGTACTCGGTGCTGGATGGAGTCTGTAACTATTGGTTATTTCATGTCTTTGTTGATTGAGACACAAGGAAAGTCACATGCTTTGGAGTTGAATAGGCCTGGGTGGGAATCCTGGCTTTGCCACTGAACAGTTAAGAGACTTGGGCATGCCATGTCACCTCAGGCAGTCAGTTTTCTCATCTGAAAAATGGGGACATTAATAGAAGTTCCTAGGGCTGTTGTGAGGATTACATAAGACAGAGTGTGTGGAGTGCCCATTATAGGGTATGATGGGGAGTGGGGGCTCAAAACCCAACCTCCCTCCCTCTCTCCCTCCTCTCCTCCTTCTCCTCCAGGACACCCCTCCCTCAGGCCCTCAAGGCCCTAGTTTCTTTCCGCGAGCACCCCTGGGACCCTGCAGGCTCTGGGGTCTGAGATGCCCCCTCGGCTGTGCCGAGAGCTGCCTGCATCATCACATCTGTACAGCTACTATAGCAGCTGCCTTGGCTCAGGGCAGGGAAGTGGAAAACAGACCAGAGTGTGATAAGGCTGCACGTTCTCATCTGCCCCCTGAGCCCCTGGCCGCACAAGGCATCTCTCCACACTGAGGCCGTGGGCTGCTCTCTGGGCCTTGAGCTGAAGGCCTGTCCCGCCTTGGCCCAGGGTGGGTGAAGGGCTTCCCTCCTTTCACGTCTGGCCAGAGACAGCCAGGTAAGTGACTTGGAGAGATGTCTGGCTGGCTAGGCCCCGGGGCCATAGGTAGTGGATTGATAGGCGCTCTTGATTGATAGGTGCCCTCCACCTGGTCTCAAGAGACTCCCCTTCTCCTCCCACGCCCAGGCCTCTGCACCCAGGGCTGTGGAGGAGTTAACCTGCCAGTCACCCTGTTCCTTTCCTCCAGGCTGGGAAGCGCAGCCCAGGACTGCTCTCCGGGCAGGCTTGCTGGGCTGGGTGGGTGAGTGGGGCTGAGTGTGTTATGGTGGGGGACGCTGCTGGGTGGTGGAGGAGGGTGTGCTTGTACTCAAGGGACAGGCTCCTGGGATCCCTGGCTGCCTCTTTCCCGTCTGGCCAAGTGAGTCCCTGGTGGCTGGGAACTCCACCAGGAGTTCCAGTTGTCTCTGGGCCCACTTGTGGCCTGGAAGGTCTGTTTGTGGCTCAGGCCTCAGGAGGTCCCTTCCTCAAGCCTCCCATAGTGAGTCATACTGCTGCTGGCTCAGTCCCACCTGGTTTCCTGAAGGTGTCACTCAATGCCTGGATCTGGCAGTGAACCCAGCTCTCTGAGAAGGGCCCCTGTCCCAAATAGCTCCCACCAGGCTGCCAGAAACTCCAGCTTGGGGCTGGTTGTGGCTTCCTTTTAAGTAGCACTGCATTGGAGGGAGTAGGAGCTCTGGGCTAATCCCTGGTTATTTAGCAATAAACATGATAGCTGAGGTCCCTGAGGTGCAACAGACATTAAACAGGTGGAGGGTGGGAGCAGAGGCCCTTTGGTTCCAGGGAGAGCCAGTGTACAGACCTGTCAGGCCCCTGAGGCACAGGCTGGAAAGTCTGGAACTATCCAAGCTGAGAGCTGGATCTGTACAGCCTGTGGAAGCCTCTGCCCCACCTTCCCCGGTCAGAGCCTCCCCTGCCAGCTCACAGGGGCTCAGGCCAGGCTAGCTGGGGACTGTTTCAGGGGAGGTCCCTGAGTCACCGAGATGGGAGTCCCCACAGCCAAATTTGCCTGGCTCTGGGCTGTGGTTTCTGCTCTGTGGCAGGTGGCCCTGGGACCCCAGCCTGCCTGCTGAAGAGCTGCTGAGGTTAGGGTCAGAGTGGGGGTGGGGGAGGAGGCTGTCTTAATATACCTGGGGAACTCAGTGCAGATCCAGCCTCCTCCAGAATTCCAGCCCCTCCCTGCCTGTTCTCCCATTTCTCTCCTGTCCGGAATAAAATCCCTTTATAGAGAAACCCGAGCTGACCCTGGCAGGACAGCGGTTGCTCAGAGCCCACTGAGAATACAACCAATTAAATGGGGAAATACGGGAGAAGACCTCCACAGCAGGGCAGGGCGAGTCCATCAGAAGAATAAACAGACTCGAAACGACAGGGAGCTTCTCGCTTCCGAAGCTGCTTATCCTGAGTGAAAAACACTAGAAAAATTCCACTTGGCAAAGGCTGCGTCCCTACTATCCTCATAATGAATACTAGAGGAAAAAACCCTGAAGTGTGTTCAGCTGAGACCACATCTACCTAGAGTTTTTTCTAACAAGTTTTGTTACCTGGGGCTTCAAGACCCATTTAACCCGCTCGACATGTGGAGTTGGATGCAGGAGTCTCTGGAATGACGGAACCGTCACAGGTGACACCCCTATTGAGAAGATCCCAGTGGCAGTAGCGATGCGGCCCATACTCACTGCCCCGGGTTTGGGGCCCGGAGAGGATGGAGGAGAGAAGCCAAGAGGTATCCTAGCCCTCTTTCTCCAGGATGGGAGAGGGTTCTGGGGAGGGTGTGTGGGAGAATCCAGAAAGCAGTTTTGTACAGTAGTGTCAAGGACCAAGGCCTTCCCAGAGGGCCCATCTCTGCTGGCAGGTGGACCAGGCTCAGGTGGAGGTAAGGACTTCTTTGGTGTTTCCTTGAACCCTGAGGGCTCTAAGTCCTTGCTGGGAGAGACCAGGTTGAGCCAGGTGAGGAAGAGAGGGGAGAATGGAATCAAGAACTTCTGGGAAACCCACCCTTTCATGCTGAAGTTCCTGGAGATGAACAGCCAAACCTTCTAAAGGTACTGGATCTTCCAACCTTCACTTCTGTCAGAGTTGGGGCATTTTCAGATATGTTAGTACCATTCATAGCATCTGAGCTGCATAGAATCTTGGAACTAGAACATCTTTCTTATACTCAAAGATGCTTTTTTGTACAATCTTTGAATTGCCGGGTCTAAGCATCTTGTCTTTATACAGAATCCTGGAATTACAGGATCACAGATGCCTTCATGGACTCACAGGCCCACAGAATCTTAGAATTCAGGAATCTCTACAAAAGCCTTTGAACATGGAATCATTCAGAGAAACTTAGAGTTGAAACAGAAATCTTGGAACCACAAAATAACCTTAGTCCAACTTCCTCCTGTAATCTGGGAAGCCCTCTCTTCACTGTTTTTGTAATAACTTAAACACTTCTAGGGAAGGGGTGCTCATTACCTGTCAGGGCAACTTGTCTCACTTTTAAGCAGACATAGCTGTGAATGCTGAGCCTAAATCTGTCCCCATGTGAATTCCCACCCTCTCTTGCTGGCCTCACCCCTTGCCATCCCCATTTACCTCAAAGAGCCAAGTGTATAATAAGTAACGTAAATACCAAGGCAGAGATTAAGCTCTTTCTCTAGCCGAAACAATGACTTTTGAGGGCTAAGCGGCTATGGAAGGTGTGTGCTGTCATACACTCTGACAATGACATTTATTCCCTCTTTTTGGTGCCCTGCTTAGAGCAAGCCATCTGTAGCCCGCCCAGCCTGCATGGTATCCCTCCTGTCCCTACAGATGCAGAAAGTTGAGCAAGCTATAAACCACTGGAAAAATAATCGGAAAAAGCAAGATCTGCTTCCAGCAAAATCCCAGCCAACAACAAGATGGAATGATTTGATGATGAAACTGAGCACCACTGGGACTGCATGAGCTAGATTTTATTAGTTTGTTTTGAATGTCCTCTGGGGATGGGTGGGGGTGAGGTGGGTAGGCTCAGTCTTTGGTAAGCCTTGGCCCTGGCAGCAGCCCAAGACTGAGCTGGAAGTGTGTGCCCTGGGGCCAGACTGCCTGGTTGGAATCTCAGCTAGATCTCGTACTAGCCATGTGACCTTGGGCAAGTTCCTAATTTCTCTGTGCCCGTTTCCTCTCTGATAAAGCAATATAATGGGCATACGTCTGGTATGATGTAGTCTTGTTCACTCAGGCAGACTTGCTTCCTTCCATCCAGTAGTTCACACTGTCATTTGTTCAGTGCATTCGTTCATTCTTGCTCTTACCCATTCACACCATTTGTTAATACATTCATTCAGGCATCAGTTCATTTGTTCCTGCATTTGTCAATGCATTAATTCACACACACATCCGGTCATGATCAACCCACTGTTCAGCCTTTTTCCAGCTTGTGGGCAGACAGACCAGGCTCCAGAAGGCGCTCTGAACATGGCTGGTAGAAAACACGTGATCACTCCCATGTCACTTAAAGGTGCTGAAATTGTAGAATCTAGGGCATTATAGCATTTGGGTCTCATGGTCCAGGAGCCCCAGATCTCTGCCCCACCACCTCCTCCTCCAGGGTCTCTCAGGGACTGGACACTAATGAGTGGACCCCAGAGGTGACCAGAGCTGCCCATCAGAGGGAAGCCTGCCACCACTCAGTTGTGTCCCTGTGACCTGGGCCATGTCACCTTCCCTCACTCTGCCTGGGGTGTCCTTTCACCCTGGGTTTGGGGTAGGACTTATCTGAGCATCCAGGTGGCTCTGGGTAGGAGAAGGGTCTGCCTCTGCTGCGTTTGTAGAGAGGAGAGGCCCTCGTTTTATAGAAGGATATTATGGTGTAAGAGCACAAAATAGCAGAGACTCTTTATTCCAGAGAATTGAGTCATCCTTTTTCCTTGAGCATCTCACTTCTGACCAAGAAAGGCTGGTGGTAGAGACTGGGCCCAGTTCAGGGCTAGCTCTGCTGACCCAAGAGGCAAAGAGACAAATCTTGTCCAAAATCCATTCTGTGTGTTACAGTGATCTGAGGGCATCCTGCAGCCAAGTGCCCACTGGTCGGCTGCACTAATTAATCGATTTTATTGCCTATACTTGAGGCCTCTGGAGCCTTGGCATGTAAATACATGCAAATGAGCAGAGGAGTGGGTTGAATCCAAAGCCCGGGGAGTGTCTGCCTGGATTGGGCTAATTGCTCAGCTTTCCTGCTGTAATCCTCCTGTGTTCTCAGGGAGCAGGAGAGTGGGGGGCAAGGAGAAAGGGCCTTAGAGCCAGAGACACCTGGGTTCAAAGTTCAGCCCACCCCTTCCTGCTGTGTGTGATCCTGGGCGAGTCCCTGCACATCTCACTCTACCTGTCTCCATCCCTGCAGTGGGGGTAATGATCCTCCTGCCCTGCAGGGCTCTCGTGGGCCTGAGGAGGCAGCACTCAGGAAACACGCCTCACACCCTTGCTGTAAGAAGCAGTGCAGCTTAGAGCTCCTAAATTATGCATTTCTGAGGTGGTGGGGAGGAGAGTGCAGTCATCTGGGCTTCGCGGCCTTGGCAGAGCAAGTGCTCCTTGAAAGGAGGTGCTGTGATTTCCCTTAATGAATGATGGCAACTGCTTCTTAATCCAGCCCTCGCCTCCTTTCCTGTCCGGTACGGTATGTTTTATGTGTGACCTTTGCTGAAACACAACCATCTCTCTTCTCATGTTGGGGGAATTACAAGAAAGGTTGGAATTTAAACATCCCGAAAGATTTATTCTATGTAGTGGGTGGAATAACCCTCACAAAAAACATATAAATTATGTTAGGAGAAGTAGAGCTGAGGTGGGCTCCAGGCCTGGCTGGGGCCTCTGATGAGTGGGGCTGGGGACTGGAGGCTGCTCTGATCAAGGGTTCATGCAGAAGCTTCTTGGATTCTTGGTTCTGTCTGTCTTGGATGCAACTTATAGCATTTGATGGGCTTTGTCAGGACTGGTGGGCGCTGAGGTTTACTGTGTGCCAGGGCTGCCCCCATCAACCCATGTGCTGTCCCCTGACATGGACATGGCCACTCCCACTGTCCTGGAGGGGAGTCTGAGTTCCTGAGGCAGACTGACTTGTCCCAGGCCACTCAGCTCGTTAAGTGGCAGGAGGGGAATTTGAACCCAGGTCTGGTTGACCCCAAAGTCCCTGCTCTTCCCCTGGCCCCATGCAGGAGGGACAAGGGGGTTTGTACATCAGGGGGAGTTGAGACTACAGACATTGGTGGTAGGACTTGCCACTGATCCAAGCCTGGGCTAAGTCCAGTTAGTCCTGCTGAATCTTGGGTCTTTTCTTGTGAAGCACAGGGCTGCGCACTTGGAGGTGGGTCCCATGAGGCTGGTCCTGGGCCCTGGGAATGCACATCTCACTGGAGGAGCCGACACTCCAAGCAGGCAGTGGGGAGAGAGGTATGAAGGCTTTTTGGGGAAGCCCAAGTCACCCCTGAAGAGGCAGGCTGTGGAGATGACACTGGACTCATAGACGGTCTAGGAAGGGCACCTGGGCAGGGGGCTGGGGGGAGCAGAGGTAGGGGTGGGAGTCGACTGGCAGATGCATTCATTGAGCAAACCTCCATTGATACCACCAGGAAACTTGCTGTTCTCTCCACTGCATCCTCTTCTCCTTCTCCTTTTTCCTCTTCCTCCCCACTTCCTCCTCCTTTCCTCCTCCTCTTCCTCTTCCTTCATCTTCCTCCTTCTTTTCTCCTCTTCTTTCTCTTTCTCCTTCCCCTCTTCTCTTCCTCTTTTTCTTCCTCCTCTCTTCTCCCTCCTCCCCTCCTCCTCCTTGCTTCTTCTTTCTCCTCTCCCTCCTCTTGTCTCTCTTCTCCTCTTCTTCTTCTTTTTTTTTTTGAGACGGAGTCTGGCTCTGTTGCCCAGGCTGGAGTGCAGTGGCGTGATCTTCGCTCACTGTAAGCTCTGCCTCCCAGGTTCATGCCATGCTCCTGCCTCAGCCTCCCGAGTAGCTGGGACTACAGGTGCCTGCCACCGCGCCCGGTTAATTTTTTGTATTTTTAGTAGAGATGGGGTTTCACCATGTTAACCAGGATGGTCTCCATCTCCTGACCTCATGATCCGCCTGCCTCAGCCTCCCAAAGTGCTGGGATTACAGGCATGAGCCACTGCACCTGCCCCCTCTTCTCCTCTTCTTCCTCTTCCTCCTCCCTTGCACATCCTCCTCCCCTTCTCTTCCTCCAGGTAGAATTAACCCCTGCTCTCTTCCAGGCCCCAGTGTAGGCAGCACCTCCTTGGGGAGCTCCCTAACCCCCCAGGTTGGGCTAGGGGACCCTGTAGCTCCCACACCCCCTGTGTCTCCCCCATCAGATCCCACAGTGCTGCCACCATCTGTCCTTCAGTGGACTGGGGGCCCTAAGGGTAGCGATGGCTTCTCTGTCCCTGTGGTGACCAAATAGCTCTGCCCTCCCTGGTTGGGGGGCTGGACCAGTTTCCTCACCACTCAGGTCTCAATGTCCTCCTGTCAGAGGGGTGGCAGTCCACATCCCCCAGGCTTGTGGGAGGGTTCAGGCACAATGATGGTGCAGGCAAGGTGTGCGCTCTGCTAGTCTCAGCCTCCCCTCTCCCTCCACGCTTCCTTCCTCCTGTCCATCCTCATCTCCACCTCTGAGGGGCCTGGGCTCCATTCTCCTGCAGGACCCCCCACCTCCTAACCTTCTCCCAACCTTCAGAGGAGAGAGAATGAAAACCTTCTCCAGCACCATGTCCTAAAGTTCCCTGCTTAATTAGTGGTGCTGTGCTCTGAGCAGCTACGGCTGTGCCTTTCTAGCTCTGATGCCGCATGGAGTGCGAGACACCTGGCTCCTCCCTGACGTGCTTCTTTCTGTTTCTGCCCTTCAGGCTTTGTGTCTGTCTGAATCTGCGTCTGTTTCTCTGTGTTTTATATTTAGAACTCAAGGAGCGAATGACGATGCTTTACAGAGATGAGCGGAGGAGGGAACAGAGATGTCTTGGGGGCAGGCCCCCAGCTGGGGGTCACACAGCTCATGACAGTCAGAGACAGAATTCAAACCCATTAATTAACACTCTAATTCGTGTAATGAATGTTTATCAAAGTGCAGTTCTGTGCCACAACTTGGAAGGCCTGAATTTAGTAAAATCCAACATTATCTAAGGGCGTCGTGTGAACTGACTTGGCACCTGTGCATGGGAGCATTGCCTGGCCTGTTGCCCAGGCTGGCGAGCAGTGGCACGATCCTAGCTCCCTGCAGCCTCGACCTCCTGGGCTTGAGTGACCCTCCTACGTCAGTCTGTGTTGACTTGGTAAGTGTGGATTGCCTTGGTGGGCAAGAAGATACTGTTATCCTCACATTACTCAGGAGGACACTGTAGCTCCCAGAGGTGAAGGAATGTGAATTGAAGGCGACCAGCTAGGAAAGCATTAAGATGGGGTCCAGCCTGGGCCCCTGGACTCCGTGTCCAGTGCTCTTACCACAGATGGGGTCAGCTGTTAGGAATGAGGTCAATCATATGTGTGGGGGTGGGGTCTTCGGATAAGAAGGCCCCAAGGCTGGGATTAGAGGAGGGGGAGGGTAGGGGCCACGTCTCTCTTCTTCCCTCTTTCACCTCACTCCTATCATCTGTCACTGAGGCCTGAGAGTCCTTCTTAGAAACATTCCCTGAATCATTTCAGGTTAAACATGGGCCCTGCTGCTCAACAGGGGCACTTTGGACATATCCTCAACCTCACTAAACCCCTGATTCATCACTGGAGATGCCCAAACTTAGCATTTGCAGTGGCTGGCACACTGATGAGAAGCAGAGGTGAGACGCCCAGCATAGGGCCAGGCGCATAGTGGGTGCCCAGTGACTGCTAATGAATAAGCAGATTCTCTTGCCTCCTCCTTGTGTCTGGGTCGCCAAGTCGCATTCATTCCACCTCCTGCCTCCTAATGGAATCTGTCTCTTTTGCTCCAACCCAGATGTTGGTTGGGACAAGGCCACCATCCTCTCCATTAATGACTGAGGCAGTTTCTCACCTGGCCTGCCTGCCTGTAAAGGCAAATCCACTCATGGCTTCCAGTTCAAGGAACATGACGTAACAGAAGACAACAGAACAAAATGCAACAAACAAACAAACAAAACCAAAACAAAACCAACACCCAAACTGTCAGGCTTCCATGGCTCCCAGCTGTCTTCAGCATAACACCCAGCTCTTAGGCACAGCATTTGATAACCCCTGAGTTCACCTGAATCACGGCTTCAGCCTGGTTTCCTGCTGTTCCCCCAAAGTGCCCTCCACTCTGGCCACATGGGAATCTTCCCTCATTTCTATGTGGGTCAGACAGGGCCATCTTAACGAAGGCAGTGTAACTGGGGGTGGGCAGGGTCGAAAGTTCAAGTGAACGAGGATAAACCTAGGAAAGGCCTTGGGTCCCCTTCCCCTGAGGCCCAGAGCTTCCCGTTGTCCTGGCAGGAGGTCCAGCTTGGCTCTGGGTCTTGTTGTGGGGCCCCCTCAATCCTGCCTCAAGGTTTACCCTCTCACCTCTCAGCTTGGTGCTCCTCCTTTCCTCTGAATTCTTGTTCTGCCTGCTGGGGTATCTACTCATCCATGGTTGCCTCCCAGCAACTCTCATTCTAACACCCCTTAAAAAGAAATCCACACCTTGGAATAATTCCTATTTTCTGCAAAGCAGAGAAATGTTAATTATGGTCAGTATCTTCCTTTCTGTCTCCTTTGAAAATCTCCATCTCTGAGTTCTGTGATAAAGGAATTAGGCTCTGATTAGAGGAAGGCAACACCATTCTGAGATCATGTTTCTCTGTTCTCAGAGATTACAGGCAGCAAGGGAAAAAGGAGAGAAAGAGGAGGGAAAAGCAAAGCAAAGAAGAGAGAAAGAGAAAAAAAGAGAAAACAGCTGTTCATTATGCTGGAAATTGAAGCCCGGGGCTTTGCACACATCCCTGGGGGTGGGGGACAGCGGGTGACCGTGGGTGAGACCAATAAAACCTGCAGAATCCGAGGTTGGTTTTTATGTCTCTGACACCTGCACACATTGTACCTTCCACACTGCTTGGCTTTAGCAAAACCACAGCGATTTGTCAGAAGAAAAATATCAAGTGTGCCGCTGAGCTGTCTGGGTCCCAGGCACAGATCTGGGTAGGTGGGGTGCAGTGGGTTTCCATGCAGATAGCCCCAGGCCCAGCCATTGTGTGCCCACTGCAGGCTCTGATAGTTCCAGGGCTGGAGATGTGACAGGGATTAAAACGGACCAGGCTTTCTTCCTGAGTGAGAGCCTGCCTCTGGGCTGTGGGGGTCTCTTGGGAGGGGCACACAGGGTAACATGTGCACCCAGCTGGGGGTCTGCTGTAGCTAGCGATCTCAACAGCCTGTGCACAGAAATACAACATGTCACAGGAAAGCTAGTCTGCACAACGCTATGGTCCTCCTATACCCGAGGTGCACCCGAGGGAACAGCCATTTCTTGCAAAGTCCCCAGCTGGGAGTCCCTGGGGTGTCTCACATGGGTTCACAAACCAACCCACCAGGTACAGTCACCAGGTGGAGGCTGTGCTGTTCTCCCCTTGGCTGTCACTGATCTCTACTCAGGAAGCCTCTAGAGGTGCCTGGAGGTACCCTACTGGTGATGCCCCAGCAGGGTTGAGGATGACAGTGTCCATGTCATGGGGGCTGGGTCCTCAAGACCCCAGAGCCACTTAAATGCTGCAAACCTTAGAAGTAGAAGAGAGGAGAAGATTTACTATACAGGGATGGGGGAAGGCAGGGAGGCTTTCTGGAAGAGGATGCCTCTAATCTGGGTTTTGCTGGATCAATAGGGGTTTGCCAAGTGGATAAGGTGGAAAAAGGATTGTGAGAAGAACACAATGCACAGTGGAAACAAGAACTGCCTGTGGTTCAGGGGAGGAGGCCAACCCGGGCTGGGGGAAGGCTAGGTTAAGAAGGGCCTTGACCCATCAGATCATTTGAGGTCAGGAGTTCAAGACCAGCTTGGCCGAAATGGCATAACCCCATCCCTCCTAAAAATACAAAAATTAGTCGGGCATGGTGGTGCATGCCTGTAACCCCAGCTACTCCGGAGGCTGAGCTAGGAGAATGGCTTGAATCTGGGATGCAGAGGTTGCAGTGATTGCAGAGATCGCACCATTGCACTCCAGCCTGGACCTCTGTCTCAACCCCCTCCCCACCCTCCCAAAAAAACTTGCCCCATCAGGCTAAGGGGTCTCTGGTTACTCTGCTGCTCGGGCCTGTTTCTGCCCCTTCCTGGCCACTGCAGACTGAAGCCAGTGAAGAGATGTCAGCCTGTGTGGATCCAACCGCTCTGTCCTTTGTGCTCCTTTCCAGATCTCCCCTGGCCACAGAGTTGTCTGCAGGTACAGGGTGTGGGGGTTGGAGTCTGTGTACTGGAAAAGGCCAGATTTAGACACATAGGATTTTAAAAAATAACAGTGAAGCAACTGGAGGCTGAGGCCAAGCTGGCAGGCAGTGTCAACAGCCCAGCCTCTGGAATCAGAAAGACCAGACTCACTGCTTTGAGCTACTTCAGTGACTTAAGGAATATGATGTTGGCCCCGGGAGGCTGTTATTAAGATAATAAAAATAGCCACCTTTCACCAAGCACTTACCAGGTACCAACAGCCCTTCACACACTCCTTCAATCCTCTTCACACCCCATTAAGCTATGCTTGGCAGGAAGCACATAGTAGCTGCTCAACTCACAGTGATTCCCCCACCTCCAAATCTCTGGGAGCACCAAGGAGAGTTTCCCGCAGCTGTGATTTAGTGGCTCCGAGATCTCTCCCCTGCTGCCTCTTTTGGCCCTCCACGGCATTTATATCCCACCACTGTCCCCGGCTCATTGGAGATGCATGTTCATTTTGAATTTGCAAAGGGCACTGTCCTCAGGAAACTGGGGTGTTGACCTCACGATGTGCAAGGCCCTGAGGACCAGGGTCAGGCCATGGGCCCGTGTGGGGGGTTGAGTGGCTCCCTATGTCTCTCTCTTTGTCTTTCTCTCTCACTCTCATCTACTTAGTCAGGCTGGTCTATCAGACTCTTGCGCTATTTCTTCCCCCTTGTTCTCTTTCCCTTGTATTCACTCCATTCTTCTGCCAGAAACCCAGATGGAGGAGAGGGGGTGACAGGAGGATGGACACTGTAGAGCCCTGTGGTCTGCGATTAGGACTTTTGGGTTGACCCCGAGTGTGATGAGGATGTGGACCTTGGTGGTTTGGGAGCAGAGGAGTGACATGCTCTGATTGATGGGTTACTGTGACCGGCTGCTGGATCAAGGAGAGTCTGCAGAGGGTGGGCGTGGACAAAGCAAGGCATTCCTGCGGGCAGGTGAGAGAGGCAGGTGGCTGGACCAGGGCAGTTGTGGTGGTGAGAAGTGGTCAGTTTCTGGCCATGTTTTGATGTTAAAGCCGTCAGGATTTGCTGGCAGATTGAAGGTGGGTGTGGCAAGTGAGGTGTCAAGGAGGACTCCAACGTTTAGATTGAGCAACTAGACGGATGGAGTGTCCATTCATGGAGATGGGGCAGCTGTGGGAGGAGCAGGCTTGGGAGCTGCTGGGGACAGCAAGGAGTCTGGAGTTAAGTTTTGGACGTTGAGTTTGAGAAGGCCGTTAGACCTCACAGAGGCGACATGGAGCAGGCAGTTGGATATAAGCACCTGGAGCTCCAAGCTGGAGAAACACACTTGGGGGTTTTCAATGCTCAGTCTCTATTTAAGCCTTGAAACTGGCTTGGGTCATCTAGGCAATAAGACTAGAGAGAGAAAAGAAGAGATCTGAAGACCCAGTCCTGGGGCATTTCCACATTTGGAGGACATGGTGATGAAAGAAACAGGCAAAGGAGGCTGAGGAGGGGTCCAGTGTTTCCTCCCCTTCCCTGGAAGTCCCCAGACCCAGCCTGTGGACCTGCCCAAGAAAGAAAGACGGAGGAAAAAAAATAAGCCCTTCCAACTTGGATTGGGAGTCAGAGGGGAGGTAGTACATGATGTGGGGGATGAAATCAGAGCACTGGAAAAGGCCAGATTTGGGCACACAGGATTTACAAAAATAGCAGTTAAACAGCCTCTTCTCAAGTTGATGAGCTGCTAGAAAAAGCCTCACTAAATTAAAGGGTTGTGCTGTCTCTGCACTAGATTCCTGGCTCCCCTTTCCCTACTATCTGCTTCAGCCCCTCCAAGGAAGTCCCACAGCCTCCCCTCTCTCATTCCTTTTTTTTTTTCTCCCTTCTCCCTCCTCCCCTAGAGCTGTACCCTGGGAGGTTCCAGTGCAAGCAGAGAGCTGCGAAACGGAGGAGGGCAGGAGGCGCGATAGCTCTTCTCCCTCAGCCCGCGCCCCGGCCCCTGCTTTCCACCCCTGTCTGGGAGCCGTGGAGGATCCCGGAGGGTCCCTCCTGCTGACAGCTGCCCCAGCATCTACCTCCACCTCCTCTTGACAGTGCGGGTGGGGGAAGTGCAGGGCCTAGGGGTTCTTGACTCCAGCCCCTCTCCCCTGAGGAACGAGGCCCACATTTATGGCTAACCAAGACTGGCCTTAGTGGCTTCGCCCCTGGTGGGCCTTCACTCCCTCCTCAGCCTGAGCTGGGAAGGACCCCTGTCTCCTGGCTGCCCCAGCACCTATGGCTCCTGGCGGGGGTGCATTTCAAGATACTCAGGGAGGAGGAAGCTGAGCCTAGGTCTGCAATCTCTTACCGAAAAGAAATTTATAAAATGCGTAAGGCATAGCACTCACGCAGCTGGCACTGACTGGGTGACCAGCCCACTACAGATGAGGAGGTGGGGGCTCAGGGAGGTCGAGAGGAGCAGAGGAGGACCCAAGCTCAGCTCTGCTTGCCCCAGGGCCCTGGATCTTTCTATTGTTGTGGGAGCCTCCGAGGCTTTGTTATTCATTCACTCATTCCTCCAGAAGACCAGGAGCCCGGTCCCTGGGAAGCTTGGGTCCACTAGTGGCCCCAGAGAAGACAGGGCAGGGGCCCAGAAGGGTGCAGAGGAGCTGGGGAGGGGATGACACTGGTTTGCTTGCGGGGAGCAGGGGAAGCGAATGGGGCGTTCTGCTGGGAGGTACTGAAACCTACTGGGGCTGGCTTAAGTCACAGCTGGGACCTGACTCCCGGGAGAGGTGAGGTAAGGAGGGCAGCAGGACCTGAGGGAGGGGACCGCCCTTTCTCCCTCTCGGGTCCTAGCTCAGGGCCTGCCTTCTGCCTCCTGCCCTCCGTCTCCTGCCTTCCCTCGCTCAGGTCCAGGGAGCGGACCGGGCCGGGTCCGGGTCTCGGGCCAATCCTAGAGTTGATGGGTCCGCCTGGGTTCAGGTGTCCACCTCGGTCCAATCAGCTGTGGCGGGGGCGCGGCCACACGTCACGTGCAGGGGCCCGGGGCATCCCAGGGTCCAGACGGGGCGGGCGTCGGGGGGCGGCGCCTGGGGAAGGGACTGTCAGGGACTGGAAGCCCAGGGCCAAGGGGGTGTCGGGGCTGCAGGTGGGCGCCGGGAGGGGGCGTCGCTGCGCCAGTACCCAGAGGGGACGCGGCCCTGTCTGTCGCTGCGCGGTGCCATCTCGCTCCGCTCTCACCTGGAGCAGAAGGAGCTTTCCCGGAGGAGCCTCGCTCGCTCTCCTCACAGCTCCCTCTTTCCTTCTTCGCTTTCCTCATCACGCTGGTGCTGGTTTAATTCATTTGCTGGGTTCCTTGAGGGTCGTCCTTGTTCCTACTGGAAAGACAGTTCGGGGGGGAGGTGGCCCTGTCTGTCTCTTTCCCAGCCCAGAGGCTGCTGGGCCCGGGAGGCGCCCACCGTCGAGGAAGTAGGAAGTTATATTTTATTAAAGTAGTTATTAATATTATTAACAGCGGTTAACATTAATTGAGCACCCAGTGTGTGTGGGCCCCGTGCTGACAGCCTCTCACCCGCTGTCGCATTTGATCCCCACAACAGCCCCTGGCAGAGGAGACACTGCTGTCACCTTGTTACAGATGAGGGATCTAAAACCCTTAGAAGCAAAGCGCCAGACCACATGGGTAGCAAAGCCAGGACTTGAGCCCAGCCTGTCTGACTCCAGGTGCATCCTCAGAACCATGTGCCGTGCTGCCCTGCTGTGTGGCCAGGCCTTGTGCTGGAAACACAGATGGAGGATGCACTGTTCAAGTGGGGCCCATGGTGAGTCAGGGAGTTGAGCTTTCATTACAATGGGTAATGAAAGGTGTTGGTGTTTGGCTGGCTCCCCTGTCTGGACCTCACTCAACGGATGGGGAAACTGAGGCCCAGATTAAGGCAGGGGCTTGCCTGATGTGACAGAGCCCACGTCCTCCAGGCAGGATGTGAGAGATGAAGGGGGGTGGTCAGAAGCTGTGGGTCCCTCTGGTGGTGTTTGTTCTCCAAGGATGCAGAGCTGAGGGGCTCAGACCCTTGGCTGTCCAGGGCCCAGCACAGTCTTGGGTGGAGTGCCAGGCTTACTGTGTGGGCTCCAGGGGGATTAAGTGAGCAGCCAGGCATGTGTGGGTGGATGGAGAGGAGATGGAAGGGAAAGAGCTACTGCCTTGAATTCAGGTCATGTGGACATGATGTCAAGGCAGGTGGTTGGAAAAAACAAAACAAAACAAACGAACAAACAAAAAAACTATAGGAAACTACAGAAGCAACAACTCAACCTTACAGAGTATTATTCTACATATTTGGTGGGTACTGAAGACCTAGAACTTTCTAAAGGTGAAATGTTGTGAAGTTGTCACTTTGTAAAGAAAGAGTCAGTAGGGCCCGTACCAGTAGGGATGGAGGTGGCTTTTGTCCCTGATCCCCCCTGGGAATCCTCTGCGCTCCCAGGAAGGGTGGTGACGAAGGTCTCTGTGATTGGCCAGTCTAGTGGAGCTGAGAGGGGCTGCACGATAGCATTGACCCCCTTGGATTTGTCTTGGCCGCCTGGAGATAATGGCTTTTCCCCCAAAGCCCTTGCATTCTCCAGAAGGGACCTTGTCTGGTTGTCCCCTGCTGGTCCCCAGGCTTAGCATGGTGCCAAGTAGTGTGCAGTGGATGAATGAATAAGTGCAAGATCCTTTACCTTTGCCCTGACACTCATTCAAGTACTACCCAGGGCAGGGGCTATATAGCAAATTGCACAAGGTTTACACAGCACTCACTTAGGACTGGAACTCCTCTTCCTGGGCCCACAGAGCAGTTTCAGAAAAGGAGAGGTGCTAAACCTTGAAGTGCAGTGGGTGGAGGCTCTGGAAACAGAGGGTCTGGGTTTCAACCAGCCTGGGCAACAAAGTGAGACTCAGTCTCTACAAAAAGAAAGAAACATTGGCCGGGTGTGGTAGTGTGCACTTGTAGCCCCATCTACTTGGATGCTGAGGTGGGAGGATCCCTTGAGCTCAGGAGTTTGAGGCTGCAGTGAGCTATGATCGAGCCACTGCACTCTAGCCTGGGTGACAAAGGGAGGCCCTGTCTCAAAAGAAAAAAAAAAAAAACACAAAAAGAAAGAGAGAAAGAAAAGAAAAGAAAGTATTTCATTGCGGGCAGCATGCTAAACTTCTCTGAGTCTCAGTTTCCTTTTCTATAAAATGCTACTTCAGAAGCTGTTTTCAAGAATTAGGAAAAAGAAAAGCATGTGGACCACTTAGCACAGAGCTGGAGAGCTGGGCATGTAGTAGACAACCAAGGAATGATATTATTTAGGATGATAGTGACGATCGGCCATGGGGGCAGGGGCCTCACCTGTCTTGTTCACTGCAGCATGCCTGCGCCTGCCCTGGCCTGGAACATAGCAGGTGCTCAGTGCATGGGACTGTAGCCCCCAGACTCCACTGACAGCAGTCTAGGGTCTTCTCTGTGCAGTTGGATGGATCCTCCCTGATCTCCCTTTCACCAGAGACAGCAGCAGACTCTCAAGGAAGGAGCAATTTCACGGGATTCTCAGTCTCTCTTTTTCCCTTCAGCGCCGATCCATTTCCTTATTGACTTCAGCGGCTTTGTGTGCCAGCTTGTCTCTGGCACAGCTGGTGGCAAAATGACAGGGAGTCAAGGTCTCCATGCCCTTTGCTCCAGCTTTTATCCACTTGATTTCATGGTGCTGGAGCCGTAACTGCCACTCAGCTGGAGAAATGTCAAAATGATGTTGAATCACAGGATGCAGGCAGGTGGCAGGAGGACACTTGTCACCCACCTCTTGGCTGTCCCCCTAGTCCCAAGCCCACAGCAGGGAGGGATCATTGTTCTCTGAGGGCCCAGCTTATTTTATCTGTGCTTCTCCATAATCACAGTCTTGGAAGCAATTTTCTCGAGGTGAGAGCTGGCGGTGGCCAGGCACACGCACTCATAGGTTGTAGTCGAGGATGGCTGGCACGGCAGGCCTGGGGGCTTTGTGTGAGGACGGCACAGGGGGTGGAGAACCCTGGGGAATGGACTAATCACAGGCAGTTGCTGGGCTGGGTTCTCTTTTTAGTTTTTATTAGTTTTTAAAATACGAAAGTGATGCAAGCTCACTGTTAAAATTCAAACAACGTAGAAGAGTGTAAGGATTTTAAGTGTTTTGTTCCCCAAGCCTGAAACCCACCTCCTGGATGAGATACTGCAGATATTAATTACGGTGAGCTTGTTGAATCATGCCCATGGGTGGACCCCTGCAGATTCACTACATCCTTCAGTCCTGTCATCAGCACTACAAGGTTGATTCTGCCATTGTCCTGTTTTAAAGGACAGGTAATGGAGGCTCAGAATATTACAGTGACCCCCCAAGGCCACTCAGCTGGTTTCAGAGCAGGGACCGAACCCAGCTCTGTGTGTCTTCAAGGGTATATCCAACCTGCCTCTGGCTCCACAGTGCTTTGGCATCTGTTGTTTTTCCGTAAGTACATAATAACTTGTCTTTCCTTCACAAACATGAGATCATACCCTAAGCATCATTTGCAGCTTGCTTTTTCATTTGAGAGTATTTTCCTATTTGGATCTGTCCCATTTATTCAGTGGCTGCCTCGTAATCTTTTGTCAGAGGCACCAGCATTTATTTAGCTGGTTCCTTCCCAGTGGATGTTTAGGTTGTTTTTGAGTTTTCTGCTATTACTGGCAATGCTGCAATACACATAATCCCCTGACTTTTTTTCAAATACTAATTTTGACTATGCAAGTGCTAGATGCATATATTCTCTTTGTCATATAGTCAAACAATTTAGATAAATAGTTGCCTGAGCTATGCTCCTCCATATTTGAATCCCTTCCCCATAATAGCCACTGTTATCAGGGTGGCATGTAATCCTTATAGACCTAATTCCTATGCATTTATACGTATACATATGCATGCATTTTTATTATGGGTGTTTTAAAAAACATCATGCAATATGTATTTTTGTGCATCTGCCTTTTCTTTAACATTAGTAATATCCTAGACATATTTCTATGTCAGTACATATAGAACTACCCCATTCTTCTTCCTCTTCCTCCTCCTCCCCCTCCCCCCCCCCTCTCCTCCTCCTCCTCCTCCTCCTCCTCCTGTTGGAGTCTTGTTCTGGTCACCCAGGCTGGAGTGCAGTGGGGCAATCTCAGCTCACTGCAATCTCCGCCTCCTGGTTCAAGTGATTCTCCTGCCTCAGTCTCTTGAGTAGTTGGGATTACAGGCACTCACCACCATACCTGGCTAATTTTCGTACTTTTAGTAGAGATGGAGTTTCACCATGTTGTCCAGACTGGTCTCAAACTCCTGACCTCAGGTGATCCACCTGGCTCAGCCTCCCAAAGTGTTGGGATTACAGGTGTGAGCCACTGTGCCTGGCCAAGAACTACCCCATTGTTCTTAATGAGGCCATGTATCATGTTCCATGGCATCGACGTGTCATCTTTTACAAAATGATTTCCCCATTGTTAAATATTTAGGTTCCTTTCATTTTTTCCCTCTCTATAAAAAGTACTGCAATAAATACCCCATGCATGTTTCATTGCATTCACATTGGAGTTTTTCTCTAGTGTCCATACTCGGAAGTGGAATGGCTGAGTTGAAGCGTTTTCCAGGCCAGGTCTTTTCTGACCTGTCCACAGTGTTACAGGATCTTTGGGATGTTGCTTTTCTGGCTGGAAACCTCTTTGGGATGTTGCTTTTCTGGCTGGAAACCTCTGGGGATGGTGGCTCCTTTGCCCAAGTTTTGCTTGGGCCCACTGGGCTTGTTCTGCCCACTTGGCCTAGCAGGCTGGGCTTGGCTTATGCTCCCAGCCTGGGTTCCATGATTGCCAATGGTGAGCAAGGCATGAAGCAGTGAGGGGTATGTGAGTGAGCGAGTGTGGGGTCTGGCCACTGTGCACAGTCAGGCATGCTGGCTGCTGCAGTTGGGCAGGGAGGTCCAGGTACCTCTCTGCAAGTCTGCAGCTGGACCAGGTACGCAGCAAACAGCTTCCATGGCTTAGAGGCTCCAGGAACTGCAGGGCCCCAAAGAGGGAGTCACAGCCCTGGCTTCAGGAGCTCCCAGGTCTGCGTTCACTGAAGGGACATAGCTCTTCTCTCCTTCTCTTCACCTGTAACATGGTGAGCAAGGGACATGTTTCAGCCCTGTTTGTGTTATAGCTCTTTCAGCCCTTTTTGTGTTATAGCTCTTTCAGCCCTGCTATTTGGCAGGTCCTGAGTTCTTGTCCTGCATCCAAGATGAAAGAGATGCATGGACAAGTGGAGGGTGAGCAAGGTGAAGAGGAGCTTTTTTGACTGACAGAATAGCTCAGAGGAGGCCCTTGGAGTGGGTAGCTCCTTTCTGCAGGCAGGTCGTCCTGTCATTCTCTGCAGCTCTCAGCAGAGAGGAGGTCCTGGAGTGGTTAGCTCCTCTCTGCAGCTGGTTATCTCAATGTCTGCTCAGCTCTGGCTGAGTCCAGGGCTTTTACGGGCCTTAGAGGTGGGGAAGTATGTGCCAGTTGGTCCATGGGTGCCCATGGGAAGGCCCAGAAAAGGCACAAGTTCCCACTCCAGTCCATGGGACCGGCAACCTGGCCCCCAGCCTTCAGGCTCTCCCTGACTTGAAGGTGGGGCCTCATCAGGGACCTGCTACCTTCTGTCCAGGAACCTGTCTGCCTCCTGCTGCTGCTAATGGCACCCATGGCACCCAGGCTGTGGGTGCCAAGGGGGCACCTGCAGACCAGCCCTGAACTGCCCTCAGCACCCCCACCCCCAGTGGCTTCCCTCCTATGCTCATTGGTGCCCAAAGTCCAGAGGGAGCCAAGGTGTCTGGGGACTGGCATGTCAGCACTGCCCCAAGCATGTGCACACCCAGCCGGGCCGTGACAGTGCCCAGGCTCATTGCTGACTTTGCTCCAAGATTGGAATGGGCACTGACAGCAGAGGGAAGCCAGGCAGTGGGAGCAGGTATTTCCAGCTCTACAAGGACAGGGGCTGCCTTCCTGGGCCCCCAAGAGTGCAGGGATGCCTGGGTCCACAGCTGCAGTTCGGGTGGCTGCAGCTGTGCCCAGTTTGGGTTGGGGTGTGGTACTCCTGCCTGCTCCATGGAGCAGGAGACAATGGGTCTGCAGCCACAACTAGGGCTGCTGTGGCTGCATCTGGGGAGCTCCTGGCCCACCAGCTTGGAAGGGGTGAGGCTCCCACTTGTCCCCAGCCCCTGCTGGCACCATGGAGTATGCAGTCCCAGCTGTGCCTCGCTACTGTAGCCAATGTAATAGCAGTGGCTACTCTAGATGTGCTGTCACTGTCCTCAACAGGAGGAGACTAGGGAAGATCTGGGTTGTGAGTTCCAGGTTGCTGTTTGCTGCAGGCAGCATGAGGTGACATGGCTGAGGATCTGGCCTTTGCTTAATGGTCCACTCTCCATGTCCATGTTCATGGACAGCTCTTGGTGACACTGCCAACTCTGGGTAAGATTTCTTGGCTGTGTGGCTCTTTGGAAAGAATTGTCAGAACAACCCTTTGGGCCATCTATTGGGCCAGCCCCACACACCATTTGGCTCCCTCCCTCTTCCCTCTTGTACTGACTAGTGGTTGGATTGACTGATCCAGGTTGACTGGCAGTTTTGGTAGTTTCTCAGCCCATTTCTACTAGTTAGCCCTGGGAAAATTTGGGGGAAGATGTGCATTAAGTTGTGTTTAACTACCAGCCATTGCTAGCACCTCCTTTATGCTAGGCTGGTGGCTCAGAAAGACCTCCGCTCTCAGGAGCTGCAGTTCAGTGTGGGAGACATGCTGGTACCGGCTGACAAGGGCTGTGACAAAGGTAAGTGCAGAATTCTAGGGGGATGCATAAGGGGAGTTCTGACAGTGTCTTTGAGAAGTGGTCCAAGAAAGTTCCTGTTATAGGTGATAACAGTGGTGTCCTAAAGGACAAGTGAGTGCTTATACCTACAACATCTGTTTGGTTTTTCTTTATGTGCTTGCTGGCTGGCTATTTGTTGTTCATTTTTACCCTGTTTACCAAGTCTCCTTCATCTGGTAATGGTCTTTCCATGTTTGTTCTGTCAATTACAGCTTTTCAACCCCAACCTAGCCCACTTGGATCACAGGGGTGGGCATGTGACCCAGGCTTGGCCAGTCAGAGTCCTGCATCCCTAAGCCACAGTAACTGGCTCAGGATGGGCCAATCCAAGCCTCCCATGGGATTTTCTGCTGGAGTTGATGGGAGACACTCCCTTTTGCCTTTGGAGTCATGGAGCTCAAAGTAGATGCTTGGGATCACCTGCCCTGGCCTCATGGGGCATGCCCAGGTGCGGTGGGAGAAACTGAGGCCACTTTGCAAAAAGAACCAGACACAAAGATGAAAGATGAGTAGAGAGAAAATCCTGGAGCACTAAGATCTGATTCTCGAAGACTTTTCTTTTACACCCGAGCCTCTTGGTCGGCACTGGGGCCAATCATCCCCCTTCTAAAGGCCTCAGCTCCTGGACTGGGGTCTGTTGCTGTGGTCTGGGGTCTTGACAGATACTGGGAGTGGGCTCATGAGGTCCTGAGGGCTCTATATGGGCAGAAAGCAGGACAACTGGGTATGAGGGTCTCCTCTGACCCAGTGCTGACTTCAGTATCTTTCTAGACTCGGTTCACTCTATCCTCTAAAACCCAAATTAAACACCACACTCTCTCTTAAAAGCTTTTCAATGGCTCCCCATTTTCCTTAGGATCAAGCCCAAACTCCTTAGCCTGCCATGCTGGGCCCTGCGTGGATTGTCCCTTGCCTGTCATCCCTCACTGACCAGAGCCTAGGCTCCAGCCACACCAGACTTCCTTCCACTCCACACCCAGGCCATTCCCTCCTCCCAGCCTTTGCACATGCTGTTCTTTCAGCTTGAAAAACATTTCCTGCACGTTTCTACCTCACCCTCACCCCCACCCCATTCTTCTTTACCAGGATGACTCATACTCCTTTTCCAGTTTAGAAGTAAATACCCCTCCTCGAGGAAGTCTTCCTGCTCTCCTGCTCTGAGTCCCCACAGCACAGCATCATCTAGCTCTATGGCAATTATTTGATGACTTACTTCCTTCAATGGACTTTAGGCTCTAGGAAAGTGAGTTCACATCCACTTTGTTCATTATTGTATTCCAGCTTCGATCACAGTGTTAATGAATATGTGGGAAATTAATCAACAAATGAGCCCCAGTTCAAGGGGCATGAGGTGTGGTGGAAACAATTCAGTTTTGGAACAAGACAGACCTGGGTTCAGATCCTGCCTGCATAGTTTATCTCTTGGCAAATCACTTCATCTTTCTGAGCCTCAGTTTCCTCAAATGCCCACCTGTTAGCAATTAAACAAATATATTTTTTAAGAGTTGGATGTCTCACTATATTGCCCAGGTTGATCTCGAACTCCTGGGCTCTAGCAATCCTCTAGCCTTGGCCTCCCAAAGTGTTGGGATTACAGACGTGAGCCACAGTCCCTGGCCCGTGTTGACTATTATGAAAGACAATGAAGGAGATAGTATTTGGAAAACTCAAAAGTATGAAGCAAATGTTAAGCTTTCTTTTGAAAGTAATAGGTCAATGACACCCGATGAACAGAAATTGTTGTGACATATTGGCAGTGTTTTTCCACTTCAGATTGACAATAACAAATGCCTGAACTGTAAGGGAGTGGAAAAAGAAGGATTCACAAACCAAGGGCTACAACATGCCAAGGTCTGAGATAAACAGGTTGTGTATGTAGTATTCATTTTCTCTGGAAATGGCTTCTGTAACTTTTATATATAACTTTTAGTGTGTTTTATTGGAGTCCTTGCTAGGTATTTTGTACTTGCTTTTTTTTCCATTGTATATGGTGTTTTTTTCATTTACTGATGCATGGAAATGTAATTCAACATATATATTGATTTTGTAAACATGTTATATTGCAAACATATATATGTTATATATATTTGTAAATATATATGTTATATATAATTCGACATATATATTGATCCAGTAAACATGTTAAACTTCTTTATTAATTGTTTATTTATCTGTAGATTATTTCAGAATTTCCACATAGACAACCACATCTGTAAATAGTGACAGGTTTTTTTTTTTTTGTTCCTTATACCTTCAACTTTTTTCTTTCTAACTTTTCTAGGAGTGATACTAGGAGTGATCAGTGTTGTTGCTGATTTCAAATGGAAAGCTTTGAGCTTTGTGTCATAATGTACAATGTAAGTAGGTTTTCATAGATGCTGTTTATCCTGCTAAGCAAGTCCTATTTGATTCTTAGTTAGGAATTTACTCATGAAAATATATTGAATTTTATTTGCAGCTATTAAAATATTCATATGTTTTTTCTCTTTTAATCTGTTAATATGATCTACATTAATTTTTTGATATTAAACCAACCTTACATTCCTGGGATAATACCAGCTTGGTCATGATACACTTACAATGCTGCATTTCTTATGCTAATATTAGGTTTAGGACTTTTATACTTGTGTTCTTGAGTAAACATGGCATGTAATTTTCCATTCTCCTATTGTTCTTGCCTGACTTTGGTGTCAAGGGTTTCTTAACCTCATAAACTGTAAGTGTGTTTGAAATATTAGATTTATTTCTATCTGGTGTGTTTAGAAAGCATGTTATAGAATCATCTGGGCCCAGTGTCTTTGTGGGTCGGTTTCTATTCCTAATCCAGCTTTTTAAATGGTTATTTGATTACACAACTTTTAAAATGCCTTTTTGAGTCAGTATGCGTAAGTAGTATTTTTATAGGAATGAGTCAGTGTCATGTGCTTTCAAATGTACTGTTATAAAGTTGTTCTGGATGTGTTTATATTTATTTATTTAATCTCTGTAGCTTCTACGATATGGTCTCTTTCCCCTTATTAATGCTGTTTCTTTGTGCCTTCTCTTGCTGTTTATGTTTTTCTTTTCTCATTTCAGTCATGTGTGGGCCTTCTCTTTATTTAGTCTTTCCCAAGAACCAGCTTTTGGCATTATTGATCTTGTCTATCATATGTTTGCTTTACCTTCTCTATGCCTTAGTTTCCCCATCTATAAAAATAGGAACAGTAGCAACATGCATTCCATATACTTGTAAAGATGAACTGAGTTAATACATATCAGCATTGTGCTTGGCACATAATTGTTTTATGTGTTTGCTTTCACTTCTATTTTTGTTAACAATTTATTTCTTTCAAATTTCTCTTCCTAAAGATCTTTTTTTTAAGAGACAGGTTGTCACTCTGTCACCCAGGCTGGAGAACAGTGATGTGATCATAGCTCACTGCATCCTCCAACTCCTTGGGTCAAGTAATCCTTCTGCCTCTGCTTCTTGAGTAGTGGGGACTACAGGTGCATGCCACCACACCTGGCTAATTTGTAATTTTTCTGTCCAAATGGAGTCTTGTTATGTTGCCCGGGCTGGTCTTGAACTCCTGGTCCCAAACAATCCTCCCACCTTGGCCTCCCAAAATGCTTGGATTACAGGCATGAGTCACCATGCCAGGTTGTCTTTTCTTAAATTTCTTTACGTTTATTCTGTTCTTCTCTTTCTACTTCTTAATCTGGACACTTAGCTCATTGATTTTGAGTGCTTTTCTAGTGTGAGCATTTAAGGCTATAATCTTCTAAATATAGCTTTTACTGCATCCAACACGTTTTAATGTTTTGTAGCATCATTATTGTTTTTCTGTATATTTAAATATTTCCATTATTATTTCTACTTTTATTTTGAAGTGTTGAGGAATATGTTGTAATTTCTAACCACATAAGCATTTTTTGCTGTTTAAATTCATTTCTAACCAATTGTTTTGTGATCTGAGACTGTGTACAAATCCTTTGATGTTTGTGGAACGTACTTTATGCTGGTCAGGCCTTCGGTCTATAGAATAATAAGGGAATAGACCTATCTATTCTCCAAGTGGTTAACCTAGCTGCCTTAAGATGCCAACTTAATTTAACAAGGTTTAACATTCACCAGTATTTGTATACTTTTCCCAAACAATACAAGAGTCCTCTAGAATGCGCTGATCACCTTCTTCCAACTTACCTGGGCTTTTAATCTCATATTTTAATTCTTTCTTGTTTATTTTTAACCTCCCAAATTAGACATTATTGTCATTATTTCTTACATTTAATGGTAACTCAATCCCCATATGGTTATTGCATATTTCCTCATCAATCCATTTTGTCTGTCAGTCCTTATATTGGAACTTATTTTCCTTCTACTTAACCAACTTCCTTTAGAGTTTACGTCTCCTGAGGGTAAGCTTCTTTTTGTCTGAAAAAGGCATGTTTTAGAATTTGCTTCCTGCTGGTGACAGTCTGTCTGAAAATGTCTTTATTTTGCTATCCTTCTTAAAAGATAGGTTTGCTAGACTTCTATGTTAACAGTTAATTTTTCTCAGCACAATGAAAATAGTATTTCACTGTGTTTTTCTAGCTTCCATCACTGCTGTTGAGAAGTCAGCCATCCTTGTTTTATAGACATCTGTATTTTTTTTCCTCTGGTTGTTTTTAATATTTTCTTCCTCTCTTTCTTTTGGTACTCTGCAGTTTTACTATATGTGTTTCAGCATGGCTCTCTTTTTAGATTTATCTCATTTAATGTTTTTGTGATGAAAATTGTTATCTTTCAACAAATCTGGATAATTTTCTTCAAGTATTTCTTCATTTCCTTTGTCCCTATTATCCCCTTCAGAACCCTGATGGGATTATTGATTCAGCTTTTTCACTTATTCCTCACGTCTCTTAGTCTTTCTTTCATATTTTTATCTCATTATTTTTTCTGTGCCACAGATAAATTGCCAAGATATTTCAGCAATATCTTTCAGTTCACTAATATTCTCTTCAACTGTTTCTGGACTGCCATTTTCCTTCTTTCTAAAATTTGCTTAGTCATTTTTCTATAGTCTCTTATTCCTTGCTTATATTTTCAATCTTCTCTTTTATTGCATTATATATATATTAGATACAGCTCTTTTATAGCTTATAGCTAATAAGTCCAACATCTGGGGCCGTCATGGGTCTGATTTTGTTGTCTGCATTTTCTGTGGGCTCTCACTCATGGTGCTTTGTTTTCTTGTGTGTTCTGTGAACTCATGTTCCTTAGAGGTTGCATTCTTTCAACTTGCATTTGTTGTTGCTCATCACCTGGGACCACTAGCAACTCAGAATCACTTTTTTTTTTCTTTGAGACGGAGTCTCACTCTGTCTCCAGGCTGGAGTGCAGTGGCGCGATCTCGGCTCACTGCCTCCTGGGTTCAAGCCATTCTCCTGCTTCAGCCTCCCGAGTAGCTGTGATTATAGGCTCGTGCCACCACACCCAGCTAATTTTTGTATTTTTAATAGAGATGGGGTTTCACCATGTTGGCCGGGATGGTCTCGATCTCCTGACCTTGTGATCCTCCCGCCTCGGCCTCCCAAAGTGCTGGGATTACAGGCATGAGCCACCACGCTCGGTACAGAATCACTTTTTATTAAATGTTCTATTTGAAGTTTTGGTCATGCATGTCATAAATTTGACTCCAAATCCACATGAAATAGTTACAATTTTTTTTTGCACAGTATTTCCTCTGTTCACCTGGCACTGAGTTTGAGACAGACATGTTTTCTTGCTGCTCCCCTCTTTACAGCATGTTTATTTATTATTCAGCCATTCACAAAGGGTATAGTCCTTTGAGGTTCTCATTTGATGCTGGACTCTTCTATTAGGCCCATCACCATGGTTGGCTCTAGGCTTTATCTCCTATGAATGTCTTCAGGGTTTTGTGAAACTTCGGGGGAAATATGCTAGTTTGGGTGCTTTTCACTGCCTAGGAATCCTTCTATCTCTTTGTTTTTGGCCTCTCAGGATTTCATAATTTTGTGCCAGTTCACTGATGCCTTTAAAAAGATGAAAAAGAACTTTATCCAGCATTGAGGTTGTCTGCATGGGGAGAGTTGTTTAGGGTATCTGGTTGACCACACTGCCAAGAACAGAAGTTCAGGTGGGTCATCTGAGCTGAGCTTTGAAGGATGGATGGGAATTTTCCAAGTAAAGAAGGGAGTGGGGAGAAAGCGAAGCCTGGAAAGGGAACAGCAGGGTGAAAATGGGGCATGGGGGCAGGAAACTACACAGCGTCTTCTGGAAAGGGAAAATGGGTCAAGACTTGTCTCATAGCAGGTGCTCAGAAAGAATTTGTGGTTATCTGACTGTGTGAGCACATTTAGCTAAAGACACGTGCTCAGGGGATTGCTTAGAAGTGAGGCTGGAGAAGCACATCAGGGCTGAATCATGACGGGCCTTAATGCCTGACAAATGGACTAAATGCAGAGGGATAAAATATTGAGAAACCTAAATCCTAAGGAATAGGCAGAGAAAGAAGATTCCGCTGAGAAGACTGAGGAAGAGTGGCCTGAGACACAGGAGGAGACTGCAGAAGACCTCGATAAAGGCTGAGGTGGGGTGATCGTGGAGAGCATCTCCTACCAAACAGCCTTGTACTCGGTTGGGGAACTGGGGAGAGACATGCTGAGTAACTTAACTGACAGGACACTGAGCATATATCTATATTAAGACAAATATGAATATCTTATGAAATGAAACATCAACGGTTCATAGTATTAGAGATAAAATATAACTCATGCTTGTTTTCATTAGGGCTCTCCAGAGAAATAGAACCAATATATACATATATGTGTGTGCATGTGTATATACACATACACACATATATAGATACTATGTATATGTATCTATATACATATCTACATAGTATTATAGATACTGTAGTATCCATAGTACATAAATACCGTGTGTATGTGTGTGTGTGTGTGTGTGTGTGTGTATAGAGAGAGACAGAGAGAGAGAGAGATTTATTTTAAGGACTGGATCAAACAATTGTGGAGGCTTGGCAAGTCCAAAATCTGACGGGTGGGCTGCCAGGCTGGAGGCTCAGGGAAGAGCTGCTCTCCGGGTCCGCTAGCAGTATTCGTTCTTGCTCAGGGGAGCAAGCCATTCTTTTTTCTACTCAGGCTTCCGACTGACGGGATGAGGCCCACCCACATTCTGGAGGGCAATCTGCTTTACCAGAAGTCCACCAATGTAAATGTTAATCTCATCTAAAAAGTACCCTTAGAAACACCCAGAACAATGTTTGACCAAATATCTGGGCACCATGGCCCGGTCAAGCTGATCCATAAACTTAACTACCATGGTGCTTGAGGGCATCAGCTTTGGTTAAAATCCCTGAGCCCGGTGTGGTCTACTCTTTTCCGCTTTTTGGAGAAAGCATGTGGAAAGCATTGCTCCCGCCCCCGCTGTCCTGAGGCTGAGTCCTGGGGCGGGTGGAAGAGCCCCCCATGTCACAGGCACAAATCTCAGTTCAGAAGTCCATGAGATGTGGCTTGCTGTCTTTTCTTGTGATCCTGACACATCCGAATCCTACCCCAGGGTGTGTCTCACTCCTGGGCCCGTTCACCATCTTGGCATCTGTAGAAGCATCCCCTGCCCTCCCCTCGGCCACCGAATCATGCAGGGAGCTGGGCTTGATCTGCCTGCAGGCCTGCTTCGAGACAGCCTCATTGGGCCTCTTCTATGCCACACCAGGTGCAGAAAACCCTGTGTGGCCACCTGCAGCCAGCCACAACCCCTGGACACCTCAGTGTCCCTTTCTTCCTGGGACTCCAGCAGGGAAAGCTGCTCCACGCCCGTCTACTCGCAGATCCCACACACCATCTGATGGTGAACACGTGGTTTCCTTCCCAGGCATATCTCCAGGAGGCAGGTGGGAAGGAAGCCCCCAGTGTAGGAGTCCATTCTGTATTCAACAGATATTGATTGAGTGCCTCCCTTGGGGAAACTAAAATGACAAAAGGTCCCTGCCCTTACATAGCATAGTCTAGTGACGGGCAGGCAGATTGTAAATACCATAGAAAGTAAAACTGCAGAGTATCTTGGCAGACGATGACCATGATGAAATATTGTGATGCAGGATGAGGGGGCAGGAATTGTTACCAGGGCAGTCCTGGAGAAACATAGCAGAGGGAACAAAACACGTGAAAGAGCTCATTATTTTCTTAAGCAGTAGATGGCTGAAAAAGCTCGATATTGTCTCTTCAATAGTTTCTTTCAGTCTCTTTAGCTCTAGCTAGCTTACAAGGACTGCAGATGCCCTGGGAACTTCAGGACCCTTCACCAATTATCGGAGGATGAGAAGGCCTGCTGGAAACTGGAACAAACCAGAACTAGTGACTCCTTTAGATCATTAGCATATCATTATAATGCTAAATCCCCACCCATAGAAGACAAGCACTGCCATTTTCTGAACATGTATCTTATGAAGAGACATATTTATGACTTGTGCCTCCAAATCTAAAGTTATTCCCTGCACATACTTGCAACTGCCCCCCTCCCCCATATCTAACTCCTTAAAGTTCCCCAGCTTCCCACAGCTTGGCGGGGAGGAGGTGTCTTGGGAGCAAGAGCTCACTTCTCCTCTGGCCAGCCAATAAATCCTGCTTGCCTTTTTTTTTTTTTTTTTCAAGATGGAGTTTCGCTCTTGTCGCCCAGGCTGGAGTGCAGTGGTGCCATCTCGGCCCACTGCAACCTTGGCCTCCTGGGTTCAAACGATTCTCCTGCCTCAGCCTCCCAAGTAGCTGGGATTACAGGTATGTGCCACCACACGTGGCTAATGTTGTAGTTTTAGTAGAGACAGGGGTTCATCATATTGATCAGGCTGGTCTCGAACTCCTGACCTCAAGTGATCTACCTGCCTCAGCCTCCCAAAGTGTTGGGGTTACAGGCGTCAGACACCACCCCTGGCCAATCCTGCTTGCCTTTTAAACCAACTGGGTGTTCTTTCTCTGCAACTGACACAAAGTAAGGAAACAACTCAGTTTACCAGAGACAGGACTGCTGGCTCAAGGAGGACAGAAGTGTCATGGTAAAGATGGTGGCCTGGCCAGGGAAGGCCTCCTTGAGAGGGTGACGTTTGACCAAAGGCTGGAAGTGGGTAAAGGAGAAAGCCGTGCAGAAGTCTAGGAAAAGGGTGCTTCCTGCAGAAGGAACAGCTGGTGCCGAGGGCCTGGAGCAGGAGCGCATCTGGAGTGTTCAAGGCCCATGAAGGGTGGTGAGACTGTAGGTCAATGAGAGGGTGGAGAGTTCCTGTGGGAATGGGAGGCTAAGAGGTAAAGGAGGCCAGAGTGTGGGGAGACCTCCTAGGCTCCTGTAAGCACTTAGCTTTGACTGAGTGAGGATGATCACCTGAGGCTCTGAGGAGGGGGCCGACACGATCTGACTTAGGTCTTCAGGGGCTGCTCTGGCTGCTGTGAGAGCAGGAGATTATAGGGGCACAAGGGTGGAGGCAGGGAGCCCAGAGAGGAGGCCACAGCAGTAACCTGGGGGAGGATGATGGGGGCTTGGTAGGCCACGTGGCAGTGGTGGGGACTGCATTTGAACTCTTGGCGAGCGCCTCCCCAGCCCTCCATATCCTCACTCCCCCAACCAGGGGCATCTTTCTCTTGCCCCTTGGACAGCCCTGCTCAGAATACTTGTGTGTGCTTTCACATCTATTGTCGACACCCTGGGGGCCTAGATTTTTGTAACTTAATAGGCAGAGGAGGTTCACTTTATACTCAGTTTCCTGCTAAAATTCCTGGCTTGGAGTCAGCAGGGCCTGAGTGACCTAACCGTGGCCTGAAACATAGTTGAGGGATGTCTGGAAATCATAGGAGAAAACATTGGTCGCTATTTCAAAGGCATTTTCCTTGCAGAAATGAAGGGGTTCATGGTAAAGACCTCAGTGGCCAGAGAAAGAAGCATCTGAGACAGGTTATTTATTTTTTTTGAAACAGGGTCTCATTCTGTTGCCTAGGCTGGAGTGCAGTGGCACAATCTTGGCTCATTGCAGTCTCCACCTCGCAGGTTCAAGGAAGTCTCATGCCTCAGTCTCCCAAGTAGCCGGGATTACAGGTGCCCGCCACCATGCCCAGCTAATTTTTATATTTTTGGTAGAGATGGGGTTTCACCATGTTGGCCAGGCTGGTCTTGAACTCCTGGCCTCAAGTGATCTGCCCGCCTTGGCCTCCCAGAGTGCTGGAATACAGGCCTGAGCCACTGTGTCCGGCCTGAGACAGGTTTTTAGACCTCACCAGAGGAACTTACTTCCTCACCAGAGCGTCTGGGTGTGCAGGCAAGCATGCAGAGTGGGTGGAGCCTGCTCATAAAGGCGGAGGGCTTGTTAGGTGTGTCCAAGGAAGGACCACGTAATTCTCTCCAGCAGTGGTTGAAGACCGAATGTTCCGTCATCTTCCACTCCCCTGCTCCCTTCTATCCTTCCATTTGATGAAGCGCAGTGACTATAAACACAGACCCTGGAACTTGGCAGCTTGGATTCACGTCCTGTCCTACAGGATCCTGGAGGGGCTGAAAGCAGAGAGGGCAGGAGGGATAAAGAGAGAAGATGTAGACCTTGGGCTCCAGCTCCTGCGGGGGTCCCCTACCTCCAGTCAGGCTTGAGCTGGAGCAGAAACAGTGTGGCTTGACCAGACTGGACCCGTCAATGCTGACAAGTGGACAGGATTAACACAGGGTTGCTGGTGTGTTTGCGGGGTCCACAGAGCCCAAAGACCCATCTGGAATGTCCTCGAGGGACGGGGTGGGCATTAGGCAGAGCACATTGGCAGGCGGAGGTTGTGGTGGGGGGTTTATATCCTTTCTGTTTATCCCTTGGTCAAGTTCAACCCATTCAGTAGATTGGTTACATATATATTTTATGTTTTTAATAAGGCATGAACTCATTAAAAGATCCCCTATGCTTCTCCTCCCAAAATTTAGGCATAAACATGTTTATCACAGGGCTACTTAAAATAGCAAAAAAAAAAACCCAACAAAAAATGAGAAAAGAAAAAGGAACAACCTAAAACTGTGGACCACCCAGAATATTCCACAGGCAATGAAAACATTGTTCACATTCATGCTAGATGGGAAACACTTAATGCTATAATATGAGTTTTTAAAAAAAAATCCCTAGGATGTTAAATTATACATACAGATCAATAATAACTATGCCTGAAAAACTGATTTTAAAATACTCAAAGAAATGCAACCAAATGTTAGAAATACACCTTTGGGTGTTGAGAATTCACATTAAAAAAACAAAACAATACAAAA
>NW_012117376.1:10102573-10111403 GCF_000951035.1 Colobus angolensis palliatus
CTCTTCTAATTGGTCTTGGAAATGTCTCTCTGACAGCATGTATAGATCTGCCTCATTAAAAAAACCAACTGCATTTCTTTCCTTTGTGTGGATGCTCTGTGTTTCACTAACTAGTCCCCCATTGACGGACATTTGGGCGCTTTTCAGTTTCTCCCTGCTTTTATACACAGTGCTCCTAGGAACATTCTTGTATGTACATTTCCTGGCATTTAGCGTATATTTCTGTAGGGTAAATTCCTGGATATGGGCTTGCTGGGTCAAAAGGTATATATATTTTAACTTGGATCACTATTACTGAATTGTTTTCCAAAATACTGTACCAACTTATACTCCCACCAGCTCTGTCTGAGGGTGCCTGGGTATTGTTTTTATGATGGAGATAAAAATAATAAAATAAAATTGGTATTAATTTTTAAATTTTTCAAAGGTTGTCCCTAGGCCTCCCTACTCCCATTCTCTTGGGCTCTGCTCCCCTCACCTGCTCTGAGCTGGGGGACTGGCTGCTCAGCTTCCGCATCCCTGGGGCTTGTATCCAGGGTCTGAAGTTCTGGGCAGTTCAGGCCCTGGATGCATTCCTCTTCATCCTCCACAGGTGGGTCCTGGCTGCTGCTTTTAGACTCATCAGTTCTGGACTGCAGGTGTTTCCCTGTCTCTCGCCCTGAGGGATTGGCGGGGGAGGCAGCCTGAGTGTCCCTGGCCTCTTGAGGGGCTTGGGAGTGGAGCTGGTTTCTGTTCAAGCTCCAACACTGAATGGGAATCAAGGTGGGCAGGGGAAGGTGCCCTGGCTCCAAGTGCAGGGCTTCTGGGTGAGCAGGTTAGCCCAGCCCAGAGATTTTAAGTGACTCCTCCAAAGTCACACAGGAGGTGTTTTGAATCGACAATTCAAGCCCACTTGCCGAAAAGAAGTGCCAGATCTCCAAGATGAGCACTCAATACACAGATGGGGAACCTGGGACACGTGGCCTTGGGTCACACAATGAGAAAGTGGCAGAGGCTGGCCTAGATCTGGGCCTCCTGATCCATGACCAATTGCTTATTCTAAGCAGAGGGATGGGATTTACTGGGGACAGAAGGGAAAAGGGGTCTGGGGTACTGCAGGCAGAGAGGATGGTCCAGGTTCAAGGGGCCTTTCAGACAGCTGAATGACAGGATTTACAGGAAGTGCTCCTCACACTGTCTGGCCTGGTTGATGTGCAACACGCAGTACCTGCTGTGCCTCCCAGCTTTAATCTTGCGAACTGTCTGCTGCTCAAAGTTCTGATTATGGATGGTCAGAGCTTAAAGACCTTTATTTCTAAATTTTTTGCAGATGAGAAACCCGAGGCTCAGAGAGATCAGTAACTCGCCTAGGGTAGCATAGCAAGTGAGTGGCAGGGCTGGGATTTGAATGCAGGTCCATGAGATTCCGGGGGTCCACCCTGTACCACTACCTGCAAATCTTCCTGTTCCCCCACTAGAGGCCGCTGCCCTGCCTCAGGCCCATCTGCAGTGGTTCACTTTGGTCCATCCTTGGGTTGTGTACTTGTGGCTGGAACTGCAGGTGTGGGTGGCTGCCAGGCCCAGCTCTGTGCCTGCACTTCCCACGGCTGCTGTGTGTCCACTAACCTGTTCTGGGAAGGCCCAGAGGCAGGTTCTGAGCCAGACGGGGCCAGATGCCTCCTCTGGAATCCCGATCCCTTTCCCAGGTCATGTGGAAGCAGGAGAGGGTGCTCATGCCTGCATTTTCCCCTGAACTCCGCCTCCTTGCTGTCTCTGCACCTCCCTTTGTCCTAGGCCCTTGTGAGCCTCCTGAGTTCCCGACTTGCTTTTGGGTTCTGTGTTTCTGGAGTGTCAGCTCCCTGAGGACAGGGACTTTTGCTTGCCTTGTTCCCCAGAGCCTAGAACAGAACCCAGAATATAGTAGGAACTTAATAAATAGTCACTGAATGAATGAATGAATGTCTGCCTAAAGTTTCACCCATCATTGTTGTTACCTGTGCCCCCATTAACTGCCAGAGCTGTGACCCTTCTCCCCAAGATGATTTGAACTGTGCGTAACCAAGTGTGCCAGGAACTGGCTTGACTTGCTTCCTATGAGACCGAGGCTCCAGGACCACCTCTCCCTCTAATCTGCTGGGTGTCCCTGGGCAGGTCTGTTCTCCCTCCCTGGGCCTCAGTTTCCCCATCTGTACACTGAGGGGATTATATGCGGTAGTTTCCAAGGTTATCCTGTCTCCCCCAGTAATGTCTTGCAGTCTCTTCGATTCTATGGCTCTCGGATGCTTAACTTTACAATCACAACCCAGTGGTCTCATCTCGCCATGCAGAGGGAGGCTACTATGGCAGTTGCTTCCCGGTGTTGAGAAGCCTGGCACGTCCGCCATTCGTGTCTAATTACTCTGGCAACTGTTTGCTGCCTCTTTAATTCCCTCGGCAAACATCCCCATTACTGGGAGTAATTTACTGGCACCGGCTTGGGCTGCGAGGCGTGAACGTGCTCACTCAGCTGGGCCCTCTGAGTGGGGTGATGGGAGCCGAGGGCAGAGCGCCATTTTCCCTGGTGTCCTGGGCCTGGGGGCTCTCAGGTTTGTCCCTGTCTCCTGGAAGCACCCTCTGACCTCTGTGGGGTTTCAGCCTGCAGAACGGGCGGGGCCTCCTGGTTTTTAGAGCACAGACTCTGGAGCCTGATGGATCTGGGCTTGGGTCCCAGTTCTGCTGCTTACTCACTGTGTGACCTCCAGCAAGTTCCTTCTGCTCTGGGAGCCCCAGTTTCCTCATCTGTGAAATGGGGGTGTCTGTCTGCCCAGTTGCCCTCCCTCTTCCTGCACCCTTCCTGACTCCCTTTCCACATGGCGGTGATGGAGCTTCCCATGGTCTTACCTGGCCATGCTGCCTCCCCTGACAACAATTTCTTGGTGCATAAGGATGGGCACCTCACCAGAGCCGGACCAGGCAGGGCCCCTGTGCCTTTGGGCGCAGTGATGGACATCTGACTTGTCACTGATGCCTCAGTGAGAAAGTCGGTCCCACTGTGAGGATGTGAATTGCAATAACTTGTTTTCAGCCTGTGGTAGGAACCAATACATAGGCGAGGAGCCCAGCCCTGGGGGCCTCTGATTCTGCCTCCTGCTTCCTGGAGGCTCTGCTGCTTCCCACTGGGAATGCCCCCTTTGGTATCAGCCAGGGGAGCTGGGTTTCTGCCTCTTCAACCAAACTAATCCTGAAGAGCCAGCCCTGACAGCTGTGCTTCCCCACAGGCTGTGTGAGACAGTGCAGCTGGGTGGGACCTACCCTGGGCTTGGGGATGGTGGAAGAGGTGTGGGAGGGGAGGGCTCCCATTACCCCACAATCGATCCTTGGTACAAGGTCCCATTAGTCTGGGTGCCACTTAAGTCCAGAGCAAACGCGATCCTCTGGATCTGATCAAGACTTTCACCTCCCTCAATCTGGACACTAAATCTTTACTAATAAAGCCCAACAGAGATTAAGGCTCAGAGGGAATGTCCTCAGTTTGGGGAATAAGGAGGGGTCAAACCCAAGGTGTTGACAGGACAATGTACTACCCTGCCAAGGGGCTTGGGGGTGGGGGCAGGAGCCTTGGACAGCGCGGAGGTGGGCCGGCAGATCTGGGTTAAGATTTGATCTTGACATGCCATACTGAGCAAGTTTCTCAGTCCCCCTCCGCCTTCGGTTCCTATCTCCCAGATGGAATAGTAGCGGCACCTACCTTGTGTGGATCAAAGGAGGAAAGGAGGGGAAATTGACTTGTTAAGGCTAGTGATGGGCATGTGTGAGGGGCTGTTGTCAGCTTTGTGACGACAGTGGTTTGGGGCCAAGTTTATTCCCAGCAGAGGCTGGGGGTGCCCCAGGGGCAAGTGACCTTTGCATCTATTTGATTACTCACTTGCTCACTTGTTCATTCACTTATTCATTTATTCACAATATGCATGGAGCTGCTGCCCGGGGCTCATTTACTTTGGGCAAACCTGGCCACAGGCTCCTACTGTCCCTGAGCTCAGGGACGGGCAGGAAGGGAACTCTGACAGAATGAACAGAGGGCATAGAGGCTGGAGCGGGTTGTACTGGGAAGCTCTGTAGGGGGTGGAGTGGAACTGGGGAGGGATGGGGAATCTGGTGGATCAGGGAAGAATTCCACTGCTGGTATAGAGGCCCAGTTGACAGAAGTGTGAGTGGGTTCCATGCAGAGTGAGTGCCCGTGATCTCTGCCTCCCTTGCCTGGGACCCGTGCCACCCTCTGGAAGCTGCAGGCAGAGGACCCTGGGAATGAGCCCTACTTCCTGCTTCCTCCCCACCTGCAGGAGCCTCTGCCTAAGCTCTCTAGCTTTGCAAAGCAATGAACTTGGAGGTAAATTCCTGGGCAACTTCAGAACCGCGGTTCTCTGGAGCACATGCTTGACAAGTGCTTCTGGCTGAGTTAGACTTGCCTGGACTCAGTTCTGGGCCCAGGGTGGCTTCTCTGTGCTCCTGAGGTCCTCCTCTCCCCACAGGCACACCTGGAGTTTTCCTGGGCCTGGTGGGCAGGAGTGTCCACTATGGCTCACTGGTGAGGGCGAGGTGGGTTGGAACAGCAACCACTCGCCTGGTTTGGGGTTTACCCTGCAGTTCATGCTGGGCCTGTTCCTGCAGGTCCCCGCTGCTCCCCTGACCCCGGTTGGAATCTGAGTCTGGGGAAATGGAGACTCAAGGACGACATCCCCAGGGCGCCTTGCCCAGCCCAGCATGAGCCCAGAAGCAGCCTTTGATTTGTGAACTGCTGGATTTAGGGTGGATTTAGCAACTGGGTTTCCAATTGATTTCCAGGGGGAGACAGATTTACAGCGAACACAGGTTTGCAGCCTTGTGGGGATCTGCAGCAGGCAGTGGCAGGAAGTTATTGACTTGACCCCTGACCCTGGGGAGGGAAAGATAAAGAGGTTAAGAAACATCCTTCTTTGTGGGGTTTATCCTGAGGCCCTTGACGTGGTAACTTCTACTTTTGATGCAGTTATACCGCTCTGCAAAGGTCATGGGAAGAGGACCCAGAGAATGAGATTCTCCTCCCGTCTTCCATCCTGGCCTCTTGGAGGATTGAAGTCTGTGAAAATTCCTGGAGACCCCAGAAATCAGAACTGCCCTGCCTGCCCTCCTGCAGGCCCCAGCTGGCCCCTCTGTCCCTGCAGTCCCCTCCCCACGGTGGGGTCATCGATCTCCCTGCAGGCTTCGAGAACAAGGCAGGGAGGAGGGAACCACCTTCTCTGTGGGTTTGGGAACAGACGGCCCTGGGTTTGAATTCTGTGGGATTCTTCCGCTCATGGCTGTGGGGCCTTGGGGAGTTCCATGCCCAGCATGGCCTCAGTTTCCCCGCCTGTGCAATGGGGAGTGAGATTTCCCTCCAAGGATGCTGTGGGATTCAATGAGGTGAGTGTGTGTCGGGAGCCGCACAGCACTTGGCACGGGCAGGTGGGGTGTGGGGCCTGGACAAAGACAGATCCGAGTTGGAGCCGACTCTGACGGCCATTATCTGTGTGATCCTGGTCACGTGTCTCAGCCTCCTGAGCCTCAGTTTGCCCCTCTGTGAAGTGGGAATAGAGTTGTTGTCATGACAAAAGAGAAAATGAAGGTCAGGTGCTCAGTGCCATGATGGGCGTGAGGTCAGTTGTCTTTGGACACTTTTGCTACCCCCTTCTCCTGGGCACTGCCTGGGCAGCAGATGCCAGCCTGGCTGTGAGCCCGTGCAGACAAGAGTGAGAGACTCCAGCTTCCTGCCCCCATTTGTCCCCTTCCAAAGCGAAGGAGATACAGCAACTCCTGGGACTGCACCATGGAAAGTAGGTCAAAGCACTGGCTTCTGAATCCCGGCATAGCAATGTCAACAGCTGCAAGGACTCAAGGAGGCCACTTTTCCTCTCTGAGCCTTGGTTTCCTCATCTGCAAGATGGAAAGAATGATAAAGATAAAAACATTACTACTATACGTAGTATAGTAAAAACATTACTACTATGCGTAGTATAGTAAAAACATTACTACTATACCTATATCATAGGTGCTTTACATACACCAAATCACTTAACCCTTGCACCAAGCCCACGATGTCGGTATTATTACCATCTTTCCGTTTTATAGCTGAGGAAACGAGACTTGAAGAGGGAAATACCTTCCTCCAGTTGATGTATCTCAGCAATGGCAGAGACAGGATTTGAGTCCAGGGAGTCTGGCTCCAGAGCTCATGTTCTCACTTGCCTCTCTGGGTCGTCTGAGGGTCCCCTAGGAGGAAGGGCATGAGAGGGCTCTGCAAGGTTCCCAGCTCAGTGCCAATGTCAGAGATGCTCATTTCCATGGGAGAGAGAATGTAAACCTGCCAGTGATGCCCGTTGTTCCCATACACTGTTCAGTGCTACAACAACAGTAAGCTACGCTTCCCGAGCATTTCCTGGGTGCCAGACAGCCTGCACAGCACTTTCTGCACATCATCTCACTTCCCTGTTGTCCCATCAGGCAGGAATCATGATCACAGCTTTACAGATGAGGAAACTGAGCCTCAGACAGGTAAAGGAGCTTGGCCAGGGTCACACATAAGCCGGGATGTGAACCCAGGTCTCTGACTTCAGAATCCAGGCTGCGACTATGTCAGTGCGCTGCCCCCACAGAACAAGCTGCCCTGAATGTCTGGTCCAGGAAAAATACGCTGTGATCGGAGCCAGGGTTGAGGGCTGGGTGGTCTGGGGGACTCCTTAAGGTATGCAATGTGTTTGGGGCTAAGAAGACTGTCTATTAGAGACACACGTTGTGGCTGAAGAGGGAATGACAACCTTAGGTCCAGAGATGGTATGAGGGATGCTGAGTTCTGTGTTTCTGTTTAGAGACCGAGCAGGGCCAGACCATGAGTCCAGGCATGGGGTTCTCTCCTGGGGACACTGATGGGGTCCTCAGGAGTCACATATATGGCTAGAAATTATGGCCAGACAGGCCACAGGTTCTGGTGTTCCCCAGGTAGCATTCATTACTTCTGTCTCTCTCGTTAGGAAGCTGCGTGTTTCCTCATATTTCAATGTCATAGTTTTGTCAACTAGATGACTTAGAGGCTGTGCGTGGGTCATGTTGCGACTTAAATGTTTGTGTCCCCTCGCCCTCCACGTTCAGATGTGGAAGCCCTAACCCCTCACACAATGATATTTGAAGGGGGGGCTTCGGTAGGTGATTGGGGTTAGATGAAGTCCGGAGAGTGGAGCCTCTTTGATGGGATTCATGCTCCAATAAGAAGGGACACTGGAGTGCTCTCTCTCTCTTTTGCTCTTGTTCTTACACTCTCTCTCTCTCGCTCTCACTGTCTCTCTCTTGCTCTCGCTCTCTCTCTCTCTCTCCTGTGAGGACACAGTGAGAAGCCTCCATCTGCACCCTAAGGAGAGCTTTCACCAGCACCCCACCAGGCTGGCACCCTGATCTTGGACTTCGAGCCTCCAGAACTTTGAGACATCAATTTCTGTTGCTTAAGCCTCCCAGTCTGTAGGGTGTTGTCATGACAGCCCGAGCAGGCTAAGGCAGGGGAGGCATTGGGACATTCCTCCTCTGCTGTTTACTCAGTACTATCGACTTGTCCTTCCTCATTATTCAGCAAGTAATTCTTTCCATGAGCTCCCATCGATTCCCAGATTGAAATATTTCTTGATGTGCTTTGTAATGAGAATCTGTTTCATACGAACTAGTGTCTGGTTAGAGCATTTCACCTTGGGCCCGTTTCACTGTGAAAACAGCACCAGTTCCTCTTTAAGGACTTCTGGGTCCCCTCCTCCTGCCCCTCACTGGGGACATCTGTGCACCCTCTTCCTGAGGTCCTCCTGGGAATGTCTCTGCCCCGTCTTCCTCCTCCTCACTGGAGACATCTTTACCTCCTCCTCCTGGTCCTCCCTGGAGACATCTGTGCCCCTTCTCCTGGGGGTCCTCATTTCTTCTGGTTCTCCCTTGGGGGCGGCTGTGCCCCCTGCCCCTGGCCCTCACTGGGGACATCTTTGCTTTTCCTCCTGGTCCTCACTAGGGACATCTGTGCCTCCTTCTCCTGGGGTCATCATTGAGGACATTTCAGCTGTTGTGTAAGAAGCTTGCACTCAGTGCCAGGCAGGTGGCAGCTGCTCCACAAACACCAGCTCCTCACTGTCCTTGAGGGGATAGCCCCGCCGGCTGGGTGTTAGTGCAGGTGCATCGTGCAGGGCCGGTTAGTGTCGCCCTACATAAAGTGTCCCCACTTCCCTCCTGCAGTGTCATTGTCAGCAAGCATTCATTGAGCACCAACTGTATGCCTGGCCCTGTGCTTGGCCCTGGGCTCCCAGAAGGTTCTTCTGAAATGAGGATTGGTCATGTCCCTTTCCTCCTGACCCTCAGTGACTTCTCCTTCCCTCCAGGATCAAGTGCAGACCCCCCACTGCTGCTCCCAGGCCTGTGTGGCCCAGCTCTCACCCTTCCTCCCCTCCCTGCTGTCTCTCCTGTGGACACTGAGCCCTTTCCTGCCACAGGGCCTTTGCCCATGCAGTTCCCTCTGCCTGCAATGCCTTTTCCTGCTCTCCTCCACTTCGCCAGTCCCTCTGATCTTCATCAGCTTAAATGTGACTTCTCCCCCCGCCACCCAACAGACTTGGTTCCCCTCACCCCAACATCTCGGCATTCCTCTGGTTTCTCTCAGAACCTTCTGTAATTCTTTCCTTGGGGGTTTACTGGAATCACTGTTGCTCTCACTAGTCCATGAGGCGGGCAGGGGTCTCATGGGTCCTGATCCTGGATTTCTCCAGGGCCCAGCACACGCCTGGCACAGGGTTGGTGTCCGGCTATGTTCCTTGTTCACCACCATCACCACCATCAC
>NW_012117376.1:10113948-10119075 GCF_000951035.1 Colobus angolensis palliatus
TTCCCATTTCACCAATGAGAACTTTGGAGTCAGAGAGGTTGAACACAGTAAGGAGCTTCAGAATTTGAGCCTGGGTCTGTGTAACTCCAGAGTCAAGCTCTGAAGCACTTGGTGGGAGAACACCCTGGACAGATACTTTGTGCAAAGGTCAGGAGAGGGGTCCACCTTTGGGAAACTGCTGAGTTCACCTGCTAGCTCATTACCAGCTGGGCTCGACCCAGGCACCCTGTCTCCCAGTCTAGTGCCCCTTTGATGCACTGGGTGACTGGTGCTGTGGGGAGTCTGAGTTCAAATTGAGGACTGAGTCCAAATCCCATGTCTGTGACTCATTGTCTCTTCAGTTATAAGTCAGTTGTTTCCCCTTGCTGAGCCTCGGTTTCCCCAGCTGGAAAGCAGGCAGATGTTTACCATGCCCATTTCACCTGACTGCTGGTAGGAGTCACTAAGACAGTAGACGTGGAGACTCCGACTAAAATAGAGTTTTGCTGTGCTAATTCTTGCAGGTGCTGCACTTCCACTCTCTCTGGGAGACAATGCCACTATGCTCTGCCCCAGCCTCCCTGACGATGCTCTCCTCCCTTGCTGGCGATGAGGGGTCTAGCCCCTTCCAGGTAGTGGTGGGTGAAGAGGAGGCCTTGTCACCTTCTCTGAAAGCATTGATGGTCAGAGTCTGGGATGAGGGTGTAGGAGGAGCCCTGGCTTCACTCTGAACCCACCTGTGACCTCGGGTGAGTCAGCATCTATCTCCACATGCCTTGTCTTCCTGGAAACTCCACATATCCGGGGAGGTGAGATGAGGGTCCATGGTCTCCAGCCTCTAGCAATATCTGAGAGGAAACACTTGCTGGATGTGTGGGGCATGGCACTGAGCTGCTTGCCCACCTGTTTGATCCCAATCACCCCACTAGGCAGAATCTGACATTGTCCCCATTCTACAGAAGAGAACACTGAGGCTCTGAGTCAGAAAGTGACCTGCCCAGGTAAGTGCAGCTGGAAGTAGTGAAGCTGGAGTTGGGCCTGGGGCTTTGGAATTCACTCAGATGCCATCTCTGAGGGGCCTTTCCTTCCTGGGTGGTCCGGACGAGGACACTGGGGCTACCACCTGGGCCACATGACCTCAGGACCCCACAACCCTCAGAGGCTGCTCCTCTTTGCCTACAGGCCTGAGTATGCAGGCTGGGGAGGGGATGCTGTCTCCCATGCATGATGAGTTTTCATGAAAAGTCCATCTATGCCCAAGGCCCAGTCATCTTCTTCCTTCACCTCCTCCCCTGTGCCCATCAGATGCAGGGCTTGGGGCTCTGGCAGGCCTATAGTTTGAGCCACTGTGGTTAGAGCTCTGAGGTCAGATAGGGGGCAGGGGCGGGGTAAAGTTCCCATTTACACCCCCATCTGGATGGGGCCAGGGAGTGACTTGGGGTGAGGTGGAGGGGAACGGGGAACCCATGGGGCACCTTGAGTCCAGATGGGACTCCTCCAGGACTGTGGAGCTTAGTCCCTGCCCTATTCTGTTTCAGTGGATGTCTGGCTTAGGTGAGACCAGAAAGGCTGCACTGAGCTCTCAAGAATGTGGGTCTCATACCTGCCAGCTGCAGACCCTGGGTCAGGTCGCTTAGCCTCACTGGGCCTCAGCTTTCCCATCTGTGCTGTGGGAGTAATCATGTCCCTCCTGGTCTCTGTGAAGATTTGCTGGCTTGATGCATGTAAAATGTGGGGCCCACTGAAGGCCACGTGGGCAACTCAGCTCAGTGAGCGTGAGTGAGCATCAGTGATGATTGCCACAGCCTTGGAAGGTCTGACCTGGCCTGACGCTCAACTGGTGTCTTGGCTGCTGTAGGATCTGGTGATGGGGTGATTTAAAAGTGATACTCAGAATAATAATGGTGCTATTATCACTACTCATAGTGTTGAGTTCAGAAAACAGACCTGGTCAGAAACTGCCTGCATTCGAATTCTGACCCCAGAACTTACTGGGTGGGACGTGGGGCAAGTTACTAACCTCCTAAAGCCTCAACTTCTCCCCTCTAACACGAGGGCATAATCTCTAACTCAGAGATGGGCCGAGAAAAGTGTTCAGCACCTCCCTGGCACACAGCGAGTGCCCAATCAGTGTTGGCTACTGTTGGCCATTTGTGGAGGACTTTCAACATAAGCTCTGTGGGAGGCTTTTGTGTTTTGTCCAGTGCTGTTGTGAGTGCCTAGAAGGGAGCCTGGCACATAGCAGATGCTCAGTGTACATTTGCTGAATGAATGCGTGGAAGGATGTTGGTGTGTTTCACTGAGACCTGACACGGTGAGTGCTCAGCCAGGTTTGGGCCCAGATTCTGCCCAGGGCTGTGCCCAGCTCACTCTATTTCTTCAGACCCTGCTTGGAGCATCCTTTCTGCTCTTAACAGATGAGGTGCTTTACCACTGGACTGGTGCCAGGCTTAAAGAGTGTCTGAGCTGCTACCTGCTGTGCACTGTCACTGAGTCACAGGTCTTTCTCTCTCTCTCTCTCACACACACACGTACACACACTCACACACACATATTCACACACATACACACACATTCACACACACATATTCACACACACACACACACACTCACACATGGTAGCTGGCTGTTAAGCAGTGGTCCCTTCCCAGCTTCTCTGCCTGGTGTACCCTGCATGGTTTCCCGGCCTCAAGGGCAGGTGTAATCAGTGGTCAGGAACCTGGAGGGTCCCTAAATACCCTCCACCAAGATCCACAAACCTCTGTCTGCAAATGGACAATGCTGTCCTGAGGGATGAAGTGCCTGCCCCTCCGCCACTTCAGCCAATTAGGCTACAGTGAGAGGGGATTTCCAGGGCCTTTCCTGAGAGGACTTTTGATGGACATGGACAGAGATCCCAGGGGCTGGCCTTCCAGGGCAAAGGGAAGGTACCAGAAGGGAGGGAGGAGTGGCTAAGATCCACCTATGCCCACCCTCCGCTGCCTCAACACAGCTGCAGTGACCTGTTAGGTGCCCTTTGGTCTCCATTCATCTATGGGCTCTTCGCCCCCAGCGGAGGTCTCTGGGGTCTCCCTTTACCCTGGGCTGGGGATCCCCATGACCCTTTTCTTGTTCTTCCCTCTCCCACATGAACTCAGAGGGTATCTGGCTCAGGTTTGTCGACTCAGGAAGATTTTGCTGCCCAGGGGACAGCTGGCAAACAAAGCCTGGAGACATTTTTAGTTGTCACAGCTGGACTGGTGGTGGTGGGTCCTCCTCTAGGGGTAGAAGCCAGAGCTGCTGCTGAGCAACCTGTAGTGCACAGGGCGGTCCTCCACGAGAAAGAATTATCCAGCCCCCAAAAGTCCATAATGCTGCTGTGGAGAAGCCCCACAGGACTTATGGAGAATGAGAGTCGGAGGGGGCAGTGATCCGCCCAAAGTCGCACAGAGTGTTGGTTGCAGGTCCAAGACTATAACCTGGGTTTCCTGACTCTGCTGGTCTGGCTGCGGGGCCGGCGTCAGTGCTGTGGGCCTGAGTGCCAAGTGGCCTCTTTGTCTCCAGCCTGGTTTTTGTTTCTCCCTAAATCATTTTGATTTCAGGAACATTTTTATCTGTGTTTTCATTCTCCCTTGTTTTTCATTGTGCTTTCTCTCTGGGTAATCCTAGGCTTGCAGGCAGCTAAGTACGACGTGTACATTTCAATGAAATGCAATAAAATATAATTGAACATATTTCTTTCATGTCTGAGCGACGGATTAATCTCCCAGCCACATCTCTGTTTCCTCTTTGCTCCCTCCACGTTTTGTTGGAGTGTTTCCTCCCCTACCCAGCATCGCTGGGATTTGAATGGTTCCCTCGCCCCTGGTCACTGGAGATAGACACACAGTCCTGACTCTATAGCCCCACATCTGTGATTGATAAATGATGCTCCCGGGGCAGAGGAGAAGGAACTGCTGGGGAGAATGCCAGCCTCAGGTGGGGAGAGAAGAAGGGTCTCTGCTGCTGATGGGGAGCAGTGGGGGGTCATCAGTGGGACCGGGAAGGCCTCCTGTGATGCAGGGACCCTCCCGGGAAGACACACTCTTGGTGCAGCCATTTTGGGTCCCCAGTGAGTGCAGGATCAGCAGGGACGCCCTGGACTGCCTTCACATAACTGTGAAGTGCAGGCTCAGCTCAGGGGAAGAGAGAGAGGCATCAGATGGAGCAGGGGCCACAGCCTCAGGGGCGATGTGAGAAACATGGAGGAACCCCATCAGTTGGAGAAGGTTCACGGCAAGGACCTGTGGGTTCTTGTCAGTTGTGGGGAGCAGTTTCACTTCCATCCTGGGAGCAATGGGGAGCTCATAAGGGATCTAAGCAAGGGAGGCACGAGCAGATAACTGCTCTTTCTGGCTGCTGGTCAGGAAGGCACTGTGGGGCAGGAGCTGGAGCAGGAGACTGAAAAGAAGCTGCAAAAGGGTCCAGATGGAGGTGATGGGGACGGAAAAGGCCAGGAGTTGGAGAGAGAGGATGGATTACAGAGATCCTGCTGCCTCCCTGAACATGTATTTTATTCATTTTCTATGTCCCATAATAATTGCTAAAAGTAAAAGAAGGCACAATTACTTTGTAGACTAGTCAGAGGTGAGCAGGCTGGCACCAGGTGATCAGACAGGTAGGAGGAAGGCAGGCAGGGAGGAATTGGGGGCAGGTGAATGGGCAGGGAGGAAGAAGGTGCGCAGGCAGGAAGAAGGTGGGCAGGGAGGAGGTGGGCAGGCAGTGAGGAGGTGATCAGGCAGGGAGGAGCTAGGCAGGCAGGGAGGAGGTGGGCAGGCAGGGAGGAGGTAGGCAGGCAGACAGGAGGTGGGCAGGTAAGGAGGAGGTAGGAGGAACTGGGCAGACAGGGAGGAGGTGAGCAGGCAGGAGGAGGTAGGCAGGCAGGGAGGAGGTGGGCAGGCAGTGAGGAGGTGATCAGGCAGGGAGGAGGTAGGCAGGCAGACAGGAGGTGGGCAGGTAAGGAGGAGGTAGGAGGAACTGGGCAGACAGGGAGGAGGTGAGCAGGCAGGGAGGAGGTAGGCAGGCAGGGAGGAGGTGGGCAGGCAGTGAGGAGGTGATCAGGCAGGGAGGAGGTAGGCAGGCAGACAGGAGGTGGGCAGGTAAGGAGGAGGTAGGAGGAACTGGGCAGAC
>NW_012117376.1:10120103-10142944 GCF_000951035.1 Colobus angolensis palliatus
TTCTGGGGAGGCCTCAGGGAGTGGGGAGTGGCCTCAGGGAACTTACTAAAGGCGGTGGAAGGTGAAGCGGGAGCAGGTGTGTCACATGGCAGGAGTGGGAGCAAGAGAGGGGTGCCATACACTTTGTTTTTTGTTTTTTTTTTTGAGACAGAGTCTCGCTCTGTCACCCAGACTGGAGTGCAGTGGTGCGATCTTGGCTCACTGCAAGCTCCGCCTCCCAGATTCACGTCATTCTCCTGCCTCAGCCTCCTGAGTTGCTGGGACTACAAGCGCCCACCGCTGCGCCCGGCTAATGTTTTTGTATTTTTAGTAGAGACAGGGTTTCACCGTGTTAGCCAGGATAGTCTCGATCTCCTGACCTCTTGATCCACCTGCTTCGGCCTCCCAAAGTGCTGGGATTACAGGTGTGAGCCACCACGCCTGGCTGGGGTGCCATACACTTTTAAAACAACCAGATCTCATGAGAAATCATTCATGGTTGTGGGGACAGCACCAAGGGGATGGCGCTAAACCATTCATGAGAAATCCACCCCCATGATCCAATTGAGGTAAGAGGCAGGGCTGGACTCAGGAGGCAGGACTCAACTCTAGTGGTGTGGCTTGGACACCAGACCAAATTGAGGACTAGCTAAGACAAGCGTGGGGCAGAAGCAGTTTTCCATAAGACACACCAGTGTGCCATGTCAGTTTATCGTTTCCATGGCAACACCTGGAAGTTACCCTTTCCCTAGAAATGTTTGCATTACCTGCCACCTAACTTGCATATAATTAAAATTGGGTATAATTTAAAAGTGAGTTCTGACAACAGAACAGCCTTTGATCTGCTACTCTGGGCGCACTGCCTGTAGGGTAACCCTGCTCTGTGAGGAACAGTACCTTTGCTGCTGCTGCATACTGCTGCTTCAATAAAAGTTGCTGTCTAACACCACCGGCTGGCCCTTGAATTCTCTCCTGGGTGAAGCCAAGAGCCCTCCCAGGCTAAGTCCCAATTTTGGGGCTCACCTGCCTGGCATCGCAATCACCTCCCACCAGGCCCTCCAACACTAGGGATTACAATTCAACATGCAATTTAGAGGGGGCAACATCCACACAATATCACCCTTGTAGGCATTTTACTTCCTGGAGCCTTCGTTCTCCATCTGGGAAAGGGGCGCCATTGCTGCATTTCCCAGAGCTGCTCTGATCAATCACTTGGTGCCCTGTGGGTACTCGGTAACTGCCTCATCCTTACTCCCAAAGCACCATGGTGAGAAGGCTCCTCAGCATGGGAACTGTGGGGCCATCAATCCCTAAAGGTAGTGGTGATGAAGTTGCTCCTTCTGAGGACACAACCTTGTGGGCCTCAAAGGCTGTTCAAGTTTCTGGGGCCCCTGAGAAATACAACCATCCCTGCGTCTCACCCCAAAGCCTCCACGAGCTGTGCACATCGAGACAGGGGGCAGGCATCCAGGAGCAAGGTGTGGGCAGAGACGGGGTGATGACAAGGGTGAGGGTAGGGGGTGGAGGAAGGGGGAAGAAGGCATTGGTGACAATAGCAGTAGCCAACACATCTCCACTTGCAAATGAGGGGACTGGGCACAGAGGGGCTGTGTGCATTTTCCACGGTCACACATCACTGGTGTTCAAACCCAAGAGACCCAGCTGCACAGTCGGGCTCTCAACCGTGAACCTGAGGAGGGAGAATGTGGGCAAGGAGCTCCGGGGAGCCTACGGCCACCCTGGCACAGTGCACCATCCTGCCCCCATGTCCCCGGTGTGAGGTGACAAGCTGGGTCAGGGTTGTCATGCATGGCATCAGTAATTGACAAGGGCAGAGCATTCAGGTCTCTGTAAGAGGAAGGAACTGCTCAAGGACATAATCTCAGGCTGGGAATGCATTGATCCGGGAACTGGCTGCACCCAGAATTCAAACCCAGACCTGCCTGATGTCAATGGCCTAGGGCTTTTGATGGTCCTGGTTCCCCCTGTGACTGCTGGGCCTCTTCAGCACTCCTGAGACTGTTTATCAGATACATCATTACCCAGTGTGAGCATTTATGCAATGTTAATTAATCCCAGTGAGGGTCAGTAACTGTTCAGGAGCAGAGTTTGTCAACTGCAGCCCGAGTTTCCTCCTCTCGGCTTCCTCCTCGGAGCCCGGGCAGTGGCTCAGCAGAAGAGGGAGCCAGCCTCCCCAGCCCATTAGAGGCCTGGTCTAGTGTCTGGGAAATGTGGCCCATACCTTCCCTACCCCCACTCCCTGCGTGGCTCCCCAGGGCCTGTTCTGTCCTCAGCTCTGCTCTGTTGAGCTCCCCTGGCCCTTGAGGCTGATGAACACCTTCACTCTCCACCTTTTCCCCACCTCCCCTCCCACAGCCCTCCAGTGTCTGGGGCTGGTCGTGCCTCCTTGGACATTTAGTGCTGTGATTGGAATGCCCTCTCCAAAAGTCATGTCTACATTCAAGTGCCAATATACCACTACTGAGAGGTGGGGCCTCAGGTCATGAGGGGCTCTACCCTCATGAGTGTATTAATGCTGGTATGTAGGGAGTGGGCTCCTGATAGAGGGATCAATTTGGTCCCATTTCTCTGTCTCATGCACACTTCCTTGCCACCCAATGTCTTCTACCATGGAAGAACCCTCACCAGATGCAGCACCGTGCACTTAGACTTCCCAGCTCCAGAACTGTGAGCCAAATACACTTCTGTTTTTTATAGATTACCCCATCTGTGGTATTCTGTTATAGCAGGAGAAAATGAGCTGTCATCCAGCACCTCCCTACCCCCAGGGGCTCCCTACTCCAGGCTTACCACTTCCAGTCCCCTCCGCTCATGTGGTCATCATTTTGGAGTGAGGGCCTTGGAGTTAGACAGACCCAGGTACCTCACCTCTCATTGGTGTATGAATTTGAATGAGCTACGAAACTCCTGTCAGCCTTAGTTTCCCCATCTGTAAATTGGGTTTTATAAAAATGAGTGGCAAGTGTCTGTTAAATGCCTGGCTGATGTCTGGTCATTGTATGTGCTCAGTAAATAGGGCTTACTATTTTATCCCTTCTGTTCTCCAAAAACACTAGTGATACCTCATTGATAGTCTTAAGATTTTAGCCTGGCATTTAGGGTCCTGACAGTTTGCCTCCAGCATCTTTCCAGCCTCATCACTGTTGTCCCTACCTTCTCTCTCAGTCTGGAGTGGTATTTTCTCCTGACCACTTGCTGTGACTCAAACATGCCTCATACTCCTCACTTATGCTGTGTGCTCTATATGAAGTCATCACTCTCACTGACTCCTTCCATCTTCCCCATAAGGCCTAATCCCACTCCCGCCCAGAAATCCACCAAACGTTGAACCACACCTCCTCCAGGAAGCCTTCCAGGATGCCTCAGTTGAGCAGACCTTCTCCCTCCTCTGAAGTCCTATGCTCCAGCTAGAGACCTCCTGCCTCCAGGTGGTGAGCTTTTTCTCACCTCTGAGCCTGCACATTAGCTGTTGCCTCTGCCTGGAATGCTCTCCCTCTGTGCTTCACGGAGGGGCTGGCACACACCTACCCTTCAGATCTCTGTGCCAATATTGTCCTCTCAGAAAGGCCTTTTGTGACCAGCCTTGTTAATCCCACCCCAGTCCCCAGGTGCACAACTCTATCCTGTCACCTTGCTATGATCTTCAGTGTACTTGTCAAAATCCACTGATTTTTTTTTTTTCAAATAAGTCTTACTGGATGTAAACTCCATGAACTCACTTGTTCACAGTCATTCCCCAGCACAGGGCAGTTCCCTAAGAGGTCCCTAATAAACATGTGGAAAGCGGGAGAGAGGAAGGAGGAAGAGAAGGAAAGAGAGAGGGAGAAAAGAAAAGAAGGTAGGAGACTGAGGCGGGAGGATGGCTTCAACCTAGGAGATCAAGACCAGCTTGGGAAACATAGGAAGACAAAAAATAAAATAAAATAATTTAGCCAGGTGTGGTGTTGTGTGCCTGCAGTCCCAGCTACTGGGGAGGCTGAGGTGGGAGGATGGCTTGAGCCTGGGTGGTCAAGGTAGGTGTTAACTGTGATTGCACCACTGCACTCCAGCATGGGTGACAGAGTGAGACTCTGTCTCAAAACAAAACAAAACAAAACAAAAAACAAAAAAAAAGAGAAGTAGGGAGGGAGAAGAGAAGAAGAGAGGGAAGGAGGGAAAAAGGAAGGAAGATAAGAAAAGAAAGGGAGGAGATAAGACCAAAACACTCTGGATGAAACACAATTATGTTCAAATGGCTAACAGAGTTCTCGTGGTGGAATGTGTTTTGTTTAATACTTTGATCTTTCTTGTCTGCTGGAATAATGAATTCTGTTAAGCCCCTTGAAGCCAACTGTCAAAGTAAAGCATTTTGGGGAGACATATCTCTCACTCTGATGGCAAAATTCATTTGAAAAGGTTTTTTAATCCAGTCTCCCTGTGAAACCTGGAGTTGAAATTTTAAAGCCTGTTCACCCTAAAAGGTTTCTTCCCACTTCTCCCCACTGCACCCTCTCCCAGTGCCCTGTCCCTCCATCTCTTAGAAAATAACACAGCAAAGAATTGCAGCTGGCATAATGATGACCATTTTTTCTCACGACGGGTTTTTAGAAGGAAAATGACAGAGCACAAAGCCTTGTTTTTCAGTGTTTGGGAAAGGGAGGGAGGTGCTTTGCTGTCAAAGCTGGCAAGAACAGAGGAGGCTTAAGGGAGCAGGTGGGTCTTTACAGTCTTGAGGTCTGTGAAAGCAGGAGGGAGCTCTGGGAGGATGATGGCGCCCTCATCCCTGCTAAAGCCAGGGTGAGGAGGTGTGGGCCAGGAGCTGCCTCTTTGTCTCTAATCCCTGCACCTCTGTGTCCACCTGCCAGAGCCTATCCCTGTGTGTGGGCTTGGCACTTTTCACTTCCCAAAGTGCTTCATTTATTTGTTCATTAATTAATTAATTCACAAATTCATTCGTGTTATACACGTGTTGATTAGGGCTCACCATGGATCATAATCTGTATACGGCTCTGGGGTTATGCAGACCCTATAGACAGATCCCCAGGACATGTCATGTAGTCAGATGGCCATGAATCTTAGGAGAGATAGGTGCTTGGCACACAGTAGGCACTTCCATTAGAATGTGTGGGCAGCGTACAACAGAAAACCCCACAACAGGGCTCAGGCAACTGAGACATGAAATGTTCTCATAGAACCTGATGTTTTAGAGCAAGGGTTGCCCAGCTGCAGACTGTAGGCCAATTAGGGCCACTGTCTGCTTTTGTTCAGCTCACAAGCTAAGGATGGCTTTCATACACAAACTTTCTTAATTGATTTGACAACAGGGAAAATGCAACGAAATGTGAATCCCAAGTAAGCAAAATGTTATTACCCCCTGCAAAAGAGAAGGCCATTGTTTTCCTTAGATCTGGGTTATAAAAAGTTGTCCTTGATTGTTATATTTTGAATTTCATTAATACATTTTGATGAAACTTGTGGAAATTTGTTTTCTCTCTTATTAAATTAATACTTACATAATATCCTTGGTTTTGTCTCTTGGCTCATAAAGTCTAAAGTATTCACTATCTTTCCCTTCACAGAAAACGTTTGCTGGCCCCTATTCTAGAGGGAGGTGGTTCCCGCTTGGTCAGATGCTCTGGGATGTCAACAAGGACTTCTTCCCTCTTTACCATCTTTGGCTGTGGGGGCTTTTTAATCCTTAGCTTGTTGCCTCATGGTTGCAAGATGGCTGCCACAACCAGACATCAGGTGCCCTCATGACAGCATTCAAATCAGGAAGAAAGGAGGAGGCAGGGGCAGAAAGGGATGCTTCCTAGAAGCAGTTGTTTCCCAAGAGCAAGTTTCCTCTCTCACCCCAGTGGCCAGGTCTGGGTTGTGTGCTCAGGCCTAAAAGGATCTCTGGAGAAGGGGGATGGGGTGCCTGGCTCAGCTTCACCCAAAGCTTCTGTCCTCAGAAAGCCAAACTCTTGTCAGAGTTTGCTGACGAGTGCAGTGTGGGGTCTGGGGTAGGGACAGAAAGCCTGTCTCTGAGCCTCCACCCCTGTGGGCTGTATGATGTGGGAAGTACTCAACCTCCTCCCCCGTGGAGCTGGGACCACGACAGCACCTGCTGCATAGGGAAGTCGTGCAGGTGACATGGGTCATGTGTGCAGGTGCCTGACTCATGAGGGTGTTCACAACTGTCAGCTATTGTGGGGAAGAGGCCCATCTGTAAAGTGGCCCATGGTGCCCTCTCTGTAGCAGTCCCAGAGGTGACAACAGCAGGAATATCAGTTCACAGGTGCGAGCACTTCCTATGCATGCAGGCCACCCTGTACCTGCACTCGCTCACCTAATCCTCACAGCCACCCAAGGAAAGAGCCCTTTTCATCCTCATTTTACGTCAGAGGAACCGAGGCTCAGGAAGGGGAACCTAGGTGGAGTGAGGGCAGGTGGGGCTCCAGGGTGCTCAGAGTACAACTGCTGTGCTCTGACCTACTGCAGGGCCCTGGCACAGGCAGGTGCCCAGGTGACCCATTTCCACCCTGGGTCCAGGCCAGTGGCTGGGCCAATTGCTCTCCCAACCCTGTTGTCTGTCCCTCCCTGGGCTCCAGGGCCCTAGACATGCCTGTGGCATGGGGAGATTTGCCACCGTCCCAGCTGCCCTCCTGCCCAGGATAATGAATGGACACATTCTGTGTCAGCAGTGGTGGTGATGCACGACAGTCAAGCTGGTGACGCCGTGTCTTGGTTGTGAATTGGCAACTCGCACTTTTTTGTGAAACAGGATACAATTATGTAGAACATAAGCATATGCTAATGAGGGATAATTACACTCCATATTTATAAATTTATCAAAATATGCAAAACTCACTTCCATAATTATACACCCACGGGTACACCACAGTTTAACAGCTGCTCGAGGTCTCTCCCCAGCACCATAATGTGAGCTTGGGCACCAAGTGGGACCCGAAGCCTGCAGCCTAGCTCTGCTGGGGAAGCCTCCACTGTCACTGCTGTTGGCCCCATGCAGACCTGCCCCATTGCTGTCCTTGTCAGCCTTCCTGGTGCTCCTGGATTCCTAGTTTGTGGAGGCTGGGGGGTGGATTCAGGCAGAGGAGACAGCGTGTGTGAGGACACTGAAGCAGGAGAGGTGTGGCGACTTGGAGGATCTGAGCCAAGCCTGAGTGGAGCAGAGCACGGGCTCAGGGAAGGAGAGGCTGGCGGGGTCGGGGGGTGTGGTGGGAGCAGACTGCCGGGCTTTGTGCGTGGAGATGAGGAGACATGAGCTGCATTAGGGAGCAGTGGGGAGCAACTCCCTTCCCCCTGGGGAGGTGAGGAATGAAGCCCCTCTCCCAGGTTCTGGGCAGAGGCTGAGAACCCGGAGCTGGGGACAGGGCAAGACGGGTGGGGATGGCAAAGGCTCAGTCCTCTTAGAGTGATGGTCTGTCCTCAGACAGGGAGCCCATCAGAAAAGATTCATTTCCCAGGGGCTCAGCTGTTTCTGACTCCCCCAGTACAAGGAAATTTAGGAACAGCAGAAATGGACCTATTTGGTATAACTATCACATAAAATAGCTGACAGAGAATCATTCTGACATGTAAAGACAGCAATTTCAGTGGAGCCAAAGCAATGTTTTTGCCACCAGCAGTGACCAGGTTGCTTTTCCTTTATCAAAACGATACTTTCGGTGAGAGACCTGCCTCGTCCTTCCCTCCACTTCCCTTCCTGTCCCTCCCTGGATGAGACGATTCCTGGCAGAATTTAGAGGAATCAACCGTAGTAACAGTTGCCAAATGTTAACCTGAGGTTTTTAAACCTGGGGAGGTTTAAAAAGATGGACTCCCACATGCCAGCCCCTGAGACTCAGTTCAGCTGGTCTAGGCTAAGCTGCCAGCTGCCTCCCCAGCGAGCAGACTCCCAGGAGTTCCTCAGATTCTCAACCCTGCCCGGCTCAGAGATACCAAAAGCTCCTTATTGCTTGGTGGAAAAATCCAAACTCCTTATCCCAGCCTGTGGAATCCCCGCATCAGGCCTCACCTCACTCTGCCCCCACCATCGCTCCACTTCCCTTTGGGAACCCCTGGCAGGACCGATTGAATGGGATTTGATTAAACAATAGATTTCCCTGCAAAGCCACACTGTATGTCATTCTCTGTGACACACGCTGGTGCCGATACTCCATTTCACAACCGGGGAAATAGAGGTGCCAGGGCTCACAGCATGAGGATTTTAACTTCATCCAAGGCTACAGGTGCCACTGCTTCTGCCTCTTAAGCTTCAGTGCTTTGTTTATCTACTCAATAAATATTTGTTGAGCATCTACTACATGCTCAGCTCTGTTCTAAGTGCTAGAGATGCAACAGATAGCAAAACAGACACGGCTTGCCAAGGAAGGGGGATAGATTTGGTTGGTAAAGAAACAAAAAACAAAAACTCAACTCTCTTTAGATTCAGGCAGCTTATGACTTGAATAGCCAGCAAAAGCAAAGTCAGCAAAGTGCCAGCCCCCCACGGCCCATTGCCCACAGGATGACCTGAACGCAGAGGGGCCCGATGACACCATGATGTGGGCAGTGGGGTGATCTGTTGCTGAGAAGCTGATCCATGCTGTGGCTAAGCAGTCGACAGCCTGCAGCTGCACCGTAAGGCAGCCACTCTCACGTTCCCAGGGTTCACGGGCATTCTGCTGAGACTTGGATCAGTGGCAGTTCAGTCTTGCCTACAGGGTCAATGTGGAGAGAATAAGGGGCCCAGTGGCAGGGCCACTCCTGTACACAGCCCTGTCTCAGGGGCCCTTTTGAATCCATGAGTTAAAACTCCCAGGTAATTCCAATAGGAAGCATGCAGTGAGTGCTCTAGTCTAGAGTTTGTGTGATTTCCAAGGATTACTTCCAGCCCTGCCACCCCCACCCCCTACACACCCCAGTCATATACTGTTCGTAAAACGCAACATACACATCTGTGTCTATTTCATATCCAGTACTTAGCTGCTAAGCACCACCCACCCATCTTGCCATTTCAAGTTCACCTACTCCATGAGGGGGGCTTAATTTCCCCACTTTTTAGATGGAGCAAGGCAGTGGTCCCAGAGCTAATCATTGGCAGAACCAAGACTTAGATCCAGGCCTCTCTGGAAGCCTCCCCCCTTGACTCCTCACACCACTCTGGCCTCCTAAGCCCAAGATGCTGACAGGCTGTGTCCAAGGTTCTGCCATGTTCTAAGCATCCCAATAGTGTCGCATGCTCACACCTGGTATTCTGCTGTTTTGTGACCCTTATGTTGTGATCTTGACAATTCTACTCTCTTAGTGTCATGCATCTCTACATCCAACAATAAAAGCTTCTTCTTTCACTGTGTTCAGTAGTTTCTGACTCGCACCTTTGGTGAGTGTAATCTCTGTGACTCTGTGACTGCCCCCAGCCTGAGCCTGCCCAGGGCTTCGAGTTACTCCAGTGCTCCCCTTTTAAGCTCCCTCCAAACCATTCAAGGCCTCTCCCTTCTCTGGGGCCCATTTCAGACTTTCTGAGTTTGTGGCTATGGCTGTCACCTAATGTTATCAGTCATGACAATGACAATAAGAACAATTAGATCGGGTGATAAACTCCTGCTGGATTTGGGACTCATGGTGAGTCAGAGCCTTGCCTGCTGAAGAGCTGCCAGACACCCCAGCTATGCCTGATAGGCCCTGGCCAGCCCAGATAATGGCATTGGCCTCAATGACAAGGTGAGCGACTTCCTCCAGGCTCACACGGGAAGACGGTGCTGTCCCTCTCTGCCCATGGCAGGCCTGCGCTTCCAGGCCCCCAGCGTGGTGGCTGTTTGTGGTCCAGGTTCCCTCCTCCCTTTTCCAAACCTGGAGGACTAGTGCTCACCTCTGTGGGGCTTCTGCATTCTCATTTCAGATCCTGACTGGATAAGGGAAAGCTTGATCCCATCAGTGGTCTCCAAGCCCAGGTATAGGTGGAGGGAGGCAGTGTGGCAGGTGGAGGGAGGCAGTGTGGCTGCTGGTTAGACCACAGGCCTCAGCTTTCAGCCTGGGTTCTGCTACTATTTTGCATGAGGCTTTGGGTAAGTTAACCTCACTCTCTGAGCTCAGTTCCCTCACGTGTGAGTTGGTAATCACAGCACCTGCCTTATGGGGTGGGGCCAGACTTCAGTGAGATCATGCATGTCATGGGCTCAACAATCACCAGTGCACACTGCAGGGACAAGAGCTGTTTTTCTTCTTATTGCTGTTGTTGTGTTGGGGCTGGTGATTTCTCTGGTCCCAAGTGCACCCGGGTGGTCATCTCCTGCCCTTGAGGGTGCTGGCCCCAGCTGGACCGCTCACCATTGGAGCAGTGAGAACAGAACAGACCCTGGACCCCACATACCTGGGTTCAGATTCAGCCTCCAGCACTCACTCAATGTGTGACTTGGGCAAGTGGCTGTACCTCTGTGAGCCTCATCAGTTTTTCCACCTGTAAAATGGGCACATAATACTGGCCACAAAAGGATATTGTGAGGATTGGAAGAGGGTACCTCGGCTGAAGCCAGATTCCAGAGCTCAAATTGCACTTTCAGGACTCACTTGGGGGCACAATTTTGGGCAACTTCCCCCACCTCTCCGCCTAGGATTCTCATCTGTAAAGCAGCATCGCTTGCTAGGGTGCTTTCACTCCTCCCAGCCCTAAAGGAGCAGTGGCACTCAGGAGCATCTCAGGATCTCCCTTTCTGCCACCACTGCACTTAGAGATGAAGAAACTGAGGCCAAGGGACACGGAATTAAATATCTGAGAACAAGACAGAATATGATTATGCTACATTACGCAGGGCAGACCATTAGAGAACTAAACGATCTATACTAAAGGGATAATTGCAGGGGACAAAAGCTAAGTGGACCAGAAGCCCGAGATGAAGGAGAGAAAAATGCAGCCTGGGACGAGGACAGCCTCGGCCAGGGCTCGGGTGTTCTTGTTAATAATATTGATCTTTCCCCTTGACATAGCCATGCATCCTTATGTGAAGCATTTGGCAAGTGCAGACATTTCTGTAAGAGAGTATATAACTCATCTGGTATCTTGCCTCTCAAAGTACTCGTAGTACTCCCCTACTAACACCATTTTTTTCATTCCTTTTTCTCTTCTTACACTAACATCTATTTTCATAATTGCTTTCACATTGGTGTGGCTGTCAGGATAGTCTAGGATATGGTACAGAAGCAATCAACCCCCCAAAACAGCAAAGGTAATTTCTTGCTCTTGCTACACTTCCCCGCTGACCGGCAGGGAGGCATTACAGACAGCAGGGACTGTCACCGATGGAGGCTCCGCTGTCTGAGGATGTCAACATCTCCACATGTGCCTCTACAGTCACTGCGACAGGGAAGGAGGACAGGGGAGCTGAGTGCTGACTCATAAATGCTCCCACCTGGAAGGGACACTCGCCACCTCTCTTCACACTTGATTGGTCAGTGCAAGTCTTGTGGCCACCTGACATGAAGGCCAAGGGAGATGCTGTTCTCCTGTGGGCCCAGATAAAGAAGTGGACATTGGTGGACCCAGCTGTGTCCTCCCATGTGCGGATACAGATCTGAGGCTTTCCTACCTGACATTCCAGGCTGATGAGTTTCCCATTGCATTGTATATTCATGGAAATTGTTCACGTGATTAATGGTCCTCCTAAACTCCTACTTTTGAAATTTGAAGTTTCTATTTTTTTTTCTTTACTGTCATAAATTACACTGCAGTGGCTAGTTTCATTCTTACATCTGCCTCTACGTTTCTATTTTGTTAGAAAAGATTTCTATAGGGAGATGCTGAGTGACATAGTATGAAAATTTAAAAACTAGTAATACCAAGTATTTATGGAGTGAATAATTCTCAGGTCTTGTTGGCTCAACTTTAATGTAAACCCAGGGCCGGTGTGGTGGCTCACACCTGCAGTCCCAACACTTTGGGAGGCCGAGGCAGGAGGATTGCTTGAGTCCAGGAGTTTGAGACCAGCCTAAGCAACATAAGAAGACCTATTTCTACAACCCCCCACCCCACCCCACCCCATAAACCAGACCCTAAATCTCCTCTCCCTCTCCAGGTTCTCTCCCTGGTTGCACCGTCATCATACTTAGACTGGTGCAGTAGCATCCTGACAGGTTCCTGCCTCTGTCCTGGCTCCACCCGCTCTCCCTGCAGCAGCCCTAATACCTCGGTGAGACTCAGGGTGGAGCCATCTCTGCTCTGCTCTGAAGGCTTGGGGCTCCAGCCTCACTGGGGTGCATCCACGCTGACAGTGGCCCTGGCCTGCGGTGTCCAGTCCCATCCCCCTACAGCCTTCAGCCCTGTCACCCCTTGGCCCATATGACTCCCCAACCATTCCCCTCTAGCCCCACCAGCTCCTTCCTGGACCAGGGCCTTTGCAGTTTCTCCCTCCAGGCTCTGCCCTGTGCTTTCCTCAGCTGGAACCTCTTCCTACATCTGCTGCGCTCCCTCCCCCTCTCCTTCAGTCCTTGCCTCAATGTCACCTGCTCTGAGGAGCCTTAAAGCCAGCACGATCTGGCTCCGCCACCTCCACAACCTCAGCACCTGGCACAGTTCCCCGTTCAGAATGATGCAGTCACACGGGTGTTCTGCCACTCAAACCTCTGAGCCTTTGCCAGTGTTGTTCCCTCTGCCTGGAACATCCTCCATGGCATCTCACCTGGTTGACTCCTATGCATCCTTCAGGTCTCCTGTGGGAAGCCCACCTCACCTCCCTCAAGAGCGCAGGTCCCGTTAGCTCTCATCGCTTGACACCTGGTTCTTCATGCATAACTGCTTTAATTTAGCCTGTCCTGTTGACTGGAAACCCCATGGGGCACAGCCTGTGTCTTCCTTGGTCACCCATACCTGGCGCTGAGCTCTGTACTTAGTATCTAGCAGGTACTTAAGCATACTGAAGGCCCGACTTGTTTGGGGGTCTGTTGAGGATGCTGGGAGGCAAGAGGTCCCTGTGGGGTGAGGGAGGGAATGACAGGGACAGGGGACAGGACATGGGCCAGTGTGGAACAAACCCTGCATTTGCTGGAGAATGGGAACAACATCTGCCTGCTCTGCCCATAGCTGCCTGGACGATCAGAATGGAACCAGAGGCCACTGGCCGTCTGCAGATGAGCCTGACATGTGCGGTGGAGCTGGACTGGTCACCCAGTGGTCGTGAGTAATTGGGTCACAGGCCATCCTTACCCTGCATGGATCACAGGACATGGTGAGGCTGGTGCATTAGGAAGTGGACTGAACTCATCTTAGTTAAAATAGAATTTGCTTAAATGATTGCTCACATCATTTCCCTGTAATCTCTCTCAGGCTCCGCGGCTGCCTTTCTTCTTCGTCGATGCTTGATCACTTGTTATTCTTCTCTTTGCTTAACGACAAGACAACAGAAAAAGGAAGGAGGGGAGCAGAGGCGACACTGTAGCCCATTTTGTAAAAACCAAAGAAACCATTTTGCAAATTGCAGGAAGTGATGAGAAATTAGAGCGGCATTTATGTCCATTACAGCTGGAGATGGAGAGAAAGGTGGTCTGAGTGGGGGTGGAGGTGGAGAGCCCGCCTTGGTCACAGTTACGGGGGCAGCATGGGCAGTGGAGAGAGCACTGGACTGGAACCTGGAGCCCAGAGGTGGGGTTTGCTGGGTCCATGGCTTTAGTGAGCCCTGTCACTTCACCCAGAACCCTCCATATGTGCACGCAGGTGTGCACATATGTGCACAGCACACGCAGACATGTGCAGACACACACAAACACAGACGTCCATTCACACACAAGGACACAGGCACACATTCACCCCATGTATGCAAAGACACACACACACAGGCACACACAGATTCACACAGACACATAGACACATACATGACTCACACACACTCATACGGACACAAGCACACCCATATACATTCATTCAATGTATACACACATGTGCACACACTCACACGTACACACACACACAGATTCACACAGACACACGCAGACCCATACACATCACTCACACGCACCCATGCGCACATAAGCACATGGGCACACATTCATCCCATGTGTGTGCACACACACACACAGGCACACACCGATTCACACAGACACATACAATTACATACCACTCACACACACCAATGCACACATAAGCACATGGGCACACATTCATCCCACATATGTGCGCGCACACACACACACAGGCACACACAGATTCACACAGACACATACATACATACCACTCACACACACCAATGCACACATAAGCACATGGGCATACATCCCACGTGCACACACACACATTTGCACTCACAGATTCATACAGACACATATAGACACAGAGACACACGAGTGAAACACAAACATACAGACACAAGCACACTGGCACACACTCATCCCACGTATACACACACACACATGTGCACACAGATTCACACAGACACACACAGACACATGGATATGTACCACTCACACACACCCATGCGCACACAAGCATGCAGGCACACATTCATCTATGTGCGCACACATACATGCACACACACAGAGATGCACACCACTCACACACACCCATGTGCACACAAGCACGCAGGCACACATTCACCCACGTGCACACATACACATGCACACACAGACACATACAGACACAGAGATGCACACCACTCACACACACCCAAGTGCACACAAGCACACAGGAACACATTCATTCCGTGAGCACACACACATGCACACCCACACAATCCAGGCCATTCCTCCTCTTAGATTCCCCTCTAGTGACCTACTTTGTTTGCACCCACTGCCATGACCCTGTGCGACCCCTCTCAGTTCTCACCTGAAGCCCTGCTATACCCTCCTTGCCTTCACTGAGAGGCCGATAAACGGCCTTTCTGCTTCCCACCCGAGTCTGGAACAAATTGAAACAAAGACACAGAAGTCAGGTAGATTTAAAAAATTCCCTTCATTACTGGTGAAGCTGCTTGGAGGACACAGCACAGAAGAAGCGTGACGGTGAGTTGGTAACGCTCTCAAGTATTGAACGGATTCTCCCCAGACAGCAGTCCTCCCTGCCAGGGACTCGGCCTGCACACTAAGCTTACCATGAGGCTGAAGGTGGTGACAAGGCCCTTGTCTGGATGAGGAGCCAAAGGAAGCCACAGTGAGCTCACAGTAGCCCACAGAAAGGCTGTCACTGTCATTCCCCAAAGGAGGTGGTATAGGGTAGTGGTTGAGAACACCGGCTCTGGCATTGATAAACCCTGATTCAAGTCCAACCTCTGCCATTTACTAGCTCTTGGACTGTAAGCTAATTAATAAATCTCTCTAAACCTCATCACCAGCATCTGTAAAGTGGGGACAATGAGGCATATCTTGTGGGTTTGTTGAGAAGATTAAGCTAGGTAACACAAGCAAAGTGCTTAGACTAGTGACTGGCTTATAATACACAGCTCTCAAAACTTATTGAGTCTAACATGAGTTAGCTCCACTGTCCTTTTATTTTTATTTTTTGGAACAGAACAAGCTCGTGCCTGCCTCGGGCCCTTTGCACTTGCTGTTCTTTCTTTTGGGAGTGCCCTGTCTTAGATCTTAGCATGGCTGCTCCTCTTCATTTACGTTTCAGCCCAAATGCTACCTGTTCCAGAAGGCCTTCCCTGGCTCCCCCAGGTCAAAGCATCTTCTCTCCAAACCTGAGTTGTTATCACATTGTCCTGTTTAATTTTCTTCAAGCACTTTGCACCCTCTGAAATTGTCTTGTTTATTTACTGATTTCCTTCTTTAGTTTTTGTGTTCCTTTTGTCCATCTTATTTCCCTTGGAGGTCAACCCTGCACCTTGCACAGGGCCTGGAACATATTAGCTGCTTAACCTTTACTGGTTAAATGAATGAATGAAAGAACGAATGGTTTCTACACTGATACCTGATTCTACTCTCCGAATTTCACTTCTTGAAGGTTTTTTGTTCAGGGGCTTGGGGCACCTGCTAGCTCCTGGGATCCCAATATCGTTTAATCCCCATGGAGCCGGAGAAGAACAGAGCCTACAGGGAATGGCTTCTTCCTGTTACAGAAGCATGAGCTCACTGCAGGGAACAGAAAACCCAATGCACACTGGCTTAAACTATAAAGCCTAGAATTGGATTGGGTCTCAGATAAGAATTGATGTAGCTCCCCGGTTGTGTGACCAAGGACCCAGTGTTTTTTCAGTGATCTGCTCTGCCTCCCAGAGTATCAACTTCATCTTCAGTCGTCTTCTCCTGTGGTTCTACATCAACTTGGGTGATGTATTTCCTCCTTCCCATTTAGCAAAATGTATTGTGTCTCCCAACCAGAATGGAGAAGTCCTGGGCTTTGCTCTGACTGGCTCATGTTAAGTAACGTATCTTCCTCTGAACTCATCCTGTGGTGACTGGCCTGGTGTCTGACATGGCTCAGCTCAGTCACGGATGTGGCTAGGGGAGTCTGGAAACCAGAGTCAAAGATGGGGTCAAGACTGCCCCCCAAAGGGAGAGGCAAAGGGGGTGGGGGTGTGTGTGCATCAGTGGCCCTGGGATGCTCCCTGTCTCAGCCCTGTGGAGGGAGATGGTGACAGTGGAGTTGATCAGACTGGAGACCATGAGATCTACAAATCCAGTCTGGTGCCACCACCCTCACTTTCCCGGGAGATGAGCATGGATTCGGCCTCCCGTGCTGACCAGCTCCCTACCCCAAGCCCCTGCCCTGCCCTCCCCACAGATGCCCTGAACCTGACAGGCACAGAGGCTGCCCTCTCTGGCTCCTTGGCCAACATGGATCACTCCAGATCCCTGCAGCTCTGTGCTCTGGCTGAAAATGCACTTGGGCTGCTATGTTCATTACAGACTCAGGGCTTTTGGGGCTGGAGGTGCTGCAGAGACTGTGTATATGGGGAACCTGAGGCCTGAGAGCAGGTGCTTAGTCTCATTCCATGGAGCTGGGCCCAGGGTCCTTGTTCTCAGGCCTGGTCTTTGTACTGCACCACAGAGTCACTCCCTTCCATTAACTCCCCACAACTGGAGGCCCATCCCTTCCCCTCCCTAAGCCTCCTCCTGGTCTCCTTCATCCTCAGACCTGGCAGCTGGCCAACTTCTTTCGTCCTGCCTGCACCATCCTTGGTGTCCTTTCCTGTCCCCACCTTGAGGTTCAGTCATGCCTAGCTCCAGAAAGTTGGTGGTGATCATGCATAATGTTTACTGAGAACATGGACTGCTCCGGGTGCTGAGCTGAGTACACATATTGTCTCACTCATTCATTCAATGTATTTGCGATGTTTTCCATGTGCCACGTGCCATTCCAGGTGCTTGAGAGAGAATCATGACCAGAAACTCAGTTCTTGGTTTGATGTAGCTTGCAGTTTAACTGGAGAAAACAGACATCAGCCAAATAACAAAGGGATAAAATTTAAAAAATTTCCAGCTTCCAGTTCCAGTCCCGCAGAGAGGATCCTAAGCTAAGCTGTGATGTGATTTATGGTCCCATTAGAAAATCATCATTGATTTATTCTCCTTTCTTTCTCTGTTCATTGGGTACTCACTGTTCCTTCTTATGGTAAAGATCTGGGGCCAGAAAACAAAGGAGGGTTTACTGAGCATCTATTGCATGCCAGACACTGTTACCTCATTTTGCCTCTGCAGTGATGCTTCCAGGTAGACGTGACTATCCCCACCCTGCAGGCAAGTAAGCTGAGGCTCGTGGCTCAGGGCTGAGATCACACAGCACCTACTCCGGTTTCTTGGTAATCCAGTGAGGATCTAAGAGACAGTCTAAGAGACAGTGACATCTTCTATCTCTGTCTCTCCAGTCTGTTTTCATACTGCTAATAAAGACATACCTGAGACTGGGTAATTTATAAAGGAAAGAGGTTTAATGGACTCGCAGTTCCACATGGCTGGGGAGGCCTCACAATCATGGGGGAAGGTGAAGGGGAAGCAAGACGCATCTTACATGGCAGCAGGCAAGAGAGAGCTTGTGTAAGGGAAGTCCCCTCTGTAAAACTTTCAGATCTTTTGAGTCTTATTCACTGTCATGAGAACAGTGTGGTAGAAACCACCCCCATGATTCAGTTATTTCCACCTGGCCCCGCCCTTGACACTCAAAGATTCTCAGAGATACCTTTGGAGCCTGGTCCCCCACCCCTCTCCACGTTTTCTTTGCTTAAATTACATCATTGAATGTTTTTTTTTTTTTTCCCTGTTATTTGCAAAGAGCCTTAGACACAGATGCCAAAGAAATCTGCTTATTACAGTTCAAGGTGAGATTTGCGTGTGGTCACAGCCAAACCGCATCCGGCTTCCACTCTGCTCAGGAGGCTGTATTGTTGTTATTATTATAATGACCACTACAGTGACACAATCAGCCACAGGTACCCTTTCTTTCAGAACCCACCATGGGACTGTGAAGGTGCAAAGCGCTTTATTTAGATGGTGCCTTTTCATCCGTAAAACACATGGGCAAGGCCGGTACTGGCCTCATTTCACGCACAAGGTTGTGGATCTGTGGGGATAAGGGACTAGGCCAAGAGCACTGGCGAGTCAGGGCAGGAGTTGCCCTCAGGTCTTCTAGGTCCGCAACCAAGAGGGTGTGTCATTTATTCAAAGATGAGGGGTGGCCATTTCTTCACCATCAGCAGATATGCCAAGAAACAGGAGAGGATTGAAACAGGTGCACAGAGAGAAGCTGAGATGAGAGAGCATGAGCCCCGAGAGAGGGGTGGGCAGGGCAGCTGTGGTGGTCTCAGTGGGGAGTTTCAATTCCTTGTTCCAGGCCTGCGTCAGTGGTCTAAGTTCTCAGAGATACCTTTGGAGCCTGGTCCCCCACCCCTCTCCAAGTTTTCTTTGCTTAAATAACATCATTGAATGTTTTTTTTTTTCCTGTTATTTGCAAAGAGCCTTAGACACAGATGCCAAAGAAATCTGCTTATTAAAAAAACAAAACAACAACAACAACAAACTGTTAAAAAAAGCAAAAATCTCAATAATGAGTGTGTCTTACTTACTCAGAGAGCCCTCATCAAATAAGAGGAACGAGGATTTTGCAAATCTATATGGAAATTAAACCTGCAATTTGGGCACACAATTGTTTGACAAGTGATAATTAACTGCTGACAATATAATTTCGGTTCAGATTCAAATGTGTTTTTCATTAAAAAGTAATCAAAGAGATGCTTGCATCTGGAAGTCCAGCCTCCAGCAGTGGGAGCTCAGCTCCTCTGCTGAAAGGCGTTAGGGCTAGCATTGAGTACCCACTGTTCTTGGCCAGATGGGGCATGGACTCCAAAAGTGATGCTGGAAATAGGTCCCCAGGGAAGCTCGCAAAAGGCAGCTCAGTCAATCTCTCTCTCACGTCCCATATCCTCCTCTGGGCATCTCTGACCCAACATGTTGACCCCGCCAGTTGGCTTGGTGCTGGTTCCAGCTCTGACCCCAACAGTTGGCTTCGTGCTGACCCTCGCTTCAGGGAGGTATGGAACACTCTCATCTCTGCAGCCCCTACCACACCTGTGGTCCTGCGGATGTCATATTCCATCTCTCCATTTACAGAGGAGGAAACTGAGGCTCAGATACCAGTCATTTTTTCAAGGCCACACAGCTTGTGAGGGGCCAGACAGACATCTGAACTCCTCCTGCCTGACTCCCACATCTGTGCCACAAACCCTGCCCTCCTCCCTTTCCTCTAGTCAACTCAGCTTCTCTGTGCCTCAGTTTCCTCTTCTGTAAAACGAGGATAATAATGGTATTCACCTCATGAGCTTGTCATGGGGATTAAACAAGCTCATGTACAGAACAGTGCCTGACACATAGAAATTTCTCCATAGATGTCAGCTATGATACTTTTTAGTAATTAATTCAGATGATAAATAAAATCATTGCACCCTCTTGTGAGACCAGCTGATTCCACCCCTGCGATCACCCAAGTCCTGCTCGGGACTCTGTCCAGACCTCTGGCATCCATCTGAATGGAAGAGCCACATGGAATCCTGTGTTCTCAGGAGCAGAAGGGTTCTTCTGCCACACACAGAGCGAGCATTTGCCCCTTGGCCGAGGGCGGACCCCTCTGAGAGCAGACGCCTTAGTTTCCTGGTAGCGGTTGTCCCAAAAGCTCTGCTTTTCTCATCCAAACTCAGCATGTGGCCAGCTATGACCCATGGGATCACTTTTCTCCATTTATTTATCCCTTAAAGTCTTCCTGGATGTCCATGGAATTTACACCTCCTCTCATCTTGCCTCTGTCTACACAGAACCCGTCAATGCTCCTGGAACATTCTACATTCTTTGGCATCGCCAGCCTTTGCACACACTGTGTTCCCTGCCTGGAGAGTGTTTCCCTACACTTCCCACCTGGTGAAGTTTTATGCTTTAAGGCCCAACTCAAGCATCACCTTTTTGATCACAACTTGACCTGCCTCTGAGCACAAAGCAGGGGCTCCTTATGTACTTATTGAGCACCCCCCATGTGCCCGCAGATATATCTGGACATGAGTGATCCCAGCTGATACTCACAGCAACTCTGAAAGGCCATCTGCATTATCTCCACTTTACAGATGAAGAAACTGAGGCTCAGAGAGGAAAAAGGACTTGCTGAAAGTCACATATCTCATCAATGCCAGAGCCTGGGCTATTGACACGGTCCAAGCTGCCTCATTTCTTCAGCTTGTAGGAATCTTTTTAGCTGCACCCCTAAAGGCAGCAGGATTTGGTGCCCCATAAGTTCATGTTCACATTTGTCACTGATCAGGCCTCAGACACAAAAGTTTATGTCCCTGCTCACACAATCCTTGTCTATTCCCAAGGATGGTAATGAGCACATGTAATGGAATTCACATCCATGCCCACGCCCCAGCCCTGTGCACTGAGCTCAGACCCATATACCCAGCTGCCTCCTGGACACCTGCCCTAGGTGACCCCTGGGATCCTCAGACTCTGAGCCAAATGTGCCTAGGGTGGGTGGGGCAGGAGCTGGCTCCAACCTAGAGACCAGGTTCTGACTTCTGCTCCTGAAAATGTTCCTTGCATAAGCTCTAGAAATGTTTTATCAAATGTAGCAAAAGGGAAAGGGAGATCCCAGGGGATGGACAGGCAGAGTAGAAAGTGAGTGTGGGAACTGGGGTAGCAGCTGCAAAGCTGCAGGCTGTGTTAGCAAGGTTAACACTCTTGAAACCATCCTTATAAACTTTATAACATTAATCAAGGAAGACAGGAGGGAGATAAAGAAAAATAAACTGAGCCTGCAGCACGTTCAGCCTTGACTGCTGGGTCAGCTGCCCTCTGACCTGCTTCCTCGAAGTTGCTTGCTGTTCGATGCCTTAGAATCACGTGGACCCTGTTACAAGATGATAGTTCCCCTGCACTGTTCTGTAGAAAACAACTCAAACATTAGGAAATGTTACATTTTCCTTTTGAGATATTCTTTCAGGTCCTACATACCAATGAAACACTGGTGCTAGCTGGACTGAAGGAAGCTGACTCCCCAAATAATACAGTTTCCATGTCCTGATGATCTTATCCCCCTTACCTTGACCAATCAACGACCCCAATTTTCCAGCCCCTCACCCTCCGTGAGCCTCTTGAAAACCTCAGCCTGTAACTTTCTCACTCAGTACCCTGTGTTCATTACACTCTTTCTCTGCTGCATCCCTGCTGTCTTAGTGCATTGGTCTGTTACTGAGCAGTGGGCTTATGAATCTGTTGGTCCCATAACATTCTTGGTCCCCTGCTAAGGGTTTGGGCTTAATGCCTTCCAGGGACAGGAGATGATGTCTTGAGTACAATGCAGGGAGTTGTATAAAGCTGGGAGCATTACAGGGCTGAACCTCAGTGATAGAGTATACCAGACAAATAGTTTATTCCCAAGAGCCAGGAAACAACAGGGGAGCTTGTCAGTTTCTGCTTGGCTTATGAGAGGAAAGAGAACCTCCTTGGGTTATAGTGACTACAGGGTTTATTTGTGGCTTTAATTTATATTACAGATTTTTTTTTGACAGAGTCTTGCTCTGTCATTCAGGCTGGAGCTGCAATGGCGTGATCTCCAGTCACCACAACCTCCACCTCTTGGGTTCAAGAGATTCTCCTGTTTCAGCTTCCCAAGTAGCTGGGATTATAGGTGTGTGCCACCATGCCTGGCTAATTTTTTGTATTTTCAGTAGAGATGGGGTTTCACCATGTTGGCCAGGGTGGTCTCGAACTCCTGACCTTGTGATCTGCCTGCCTCGGCCTCCCAAAGTGCTAGCATTACAGGTGTGAGCCACCGTGCCCAGCCTACAGACTTTTTTTGGTAAACTCCCAAACTAGGCAATTAACCTATAATTGATCATAGGCTGGTGAAACTTCTGGGGCATCTGGCAGAAGCCAACCTAGAGCAAATCAGGAAGATTCTCATGATACAGCCCTACTGAAGACAAACTCAAAATCCCAAATTTCAAAACAAATGAGATAACTATTTACGATGAATGAAAATTAATAACTATGAAAATAAGGAAGATAAAAACCGCAAAAAGCCAGGCACAGTGGCTCATGCCTGTCATCCCAGAACTTTGGGAGGCCAAGGCAGGCAGATCACTTGAGGCCAGGAGTTCGAGACCAGCCTAGCCAACATGGAGAAACCCAGTCTGTACTAAAAATACAAAAATTAGCCGAGTGTGGTGCATGCCTGTAATTTCAGATATTCGGGAGGCTGAGGCCTGAGAATTGCTTGAACCCAGGAAGTGGAGGTTGCAATGAGCCAAGATCACGCCACTCTACTCCAGCCTGGGTGACGGAGTGAAAGTCTGTCTTAAAAAGAGAAAACACCAAAAATCAAACAACTTCAAGTAATAGAAAAATTCTGATAGGAATATATATATATATATACATATATATATATACAGGAATATATCTATATACATATATATATA
>NW_012117376.1:10144614-10160269 GCF_000951035.1 Colobus angolensis palliatus
AAAAAAAAAAAAAAGTAAAGGTATGGATAAAAATATATAATGTTAACACTAGTCAAAAGAAAGCTGGAATTCTATGATGATTTCAGACAAAGAAGACTTCACAATGTTTCACTATCAATCAACTTGATCTAATTGACATTTATAGAACACACCCTTCAATATCAACAAAATACACATTCCTCTCAAACTCACAAGGAATATTCATCAAGATAGAACATATTTTAGGCCACAAAACATGCTTTAATGAGCTTTTTATAAAAGAAAATCATACAAAGTATATTCTTAGACTACAATGGAATTAAACTAGAAAGTAATAACTGAAACAGCTGAAAAATTATCTAATATTTGGAAACTAAACAATGCATTTCTAGATAACACATGGGCCAAAGGAGTCTCAAGAGAAACTTAAAGATGTTTTGAACTAAATGAAAATGAAAACACAACTTAAAAAATTTTTCAGGATGCAAATAAAGTGGTGCTTAGGGTCAAATTTACAACATTACACACCTATATTAGGAAAGAAGAAAAATCTAAAATCAATAATCTAAGCTTCCAGTTTAGAAAACTAGAAAATGAAGAGAAATATCCTATGATTCAGCAAATTCTATCCCATCCCAGGACATATGAGTTCTACTTGTAAATGTACAAGAAATGTACAAGAATGTTCATGGCATCATTATTCATTATAGCCCCAAACTGGAAGTTAACCAAATGTTGATTAACAACAGGATGGATAAATAAAATACAACATGTTCATAGAATATTAAACAATGAGAATGAACCAACCAAAACTATACATCATGTATGTGGATATCACAAACATAATATTGAGAGAAAGAAACCAGACATAAAAGAGTATACAGTACATTATTCTATTTTTTAAAGTTCGAAAACAAGCTAACCTAAGGTATCCTGTTAAGCCAGGACAAAAGTTACCCTTGGTGGAGGTATAGCTACTGAGAGGGGTTACAAATGGGCTTGTTGGTAATGTTTTGTGTTTACTTTGTGAATATGTATCCAGCTGAACACTTATGATTCATGCATTTTTCTGTATGTGTGATACATCAGTAAAAAGTTTGGGTTACAAAAGGCAGTAGGAGAAAGACCTGATTACCTCCTAAAGAAAGACAGTGAGACTGACAACAGACTTCCCAGCAGCAACAATAGAGGCCAGAGAACAATGGAGTAATATTTTCAGGGCCAAGAGAAATGACTATCAAAGTAGACTTCTAGGGTCAGCTAAACTATTATTTAAAATTGAGGGCAAAAGAAAGATATTTTCAGACAAAGTCTGAGTGATGTTATCACTCACAGGCTTTTGCTGAGAAAACAGATGCATGACGTACTCCAGGGAGAGCACTGCTGGGAGAGGAAAGGAGTGAATCACAGATGACACACTGAGCGGAGATCGGTGCACTTCCATTGATTATATCACACAGGAGCAATAACAACAACAATAGCGATGTAACTAATTTGGGACACAGAGGAGGGAGCAACCACAGCACTAAGAGGGGACAGGGTGAGAATCAATGTATTCTGAGATCTGGGTATTTATTGTTCAAAGGAAGCGGAGATAGATTGATTTGCTTTACACTGTATTAAGTCAAGTGTGCTTATTAAAATATAAAGGTTAACCAAGAAGGAAGAGAAATAGAATGTACCATTTCCAAATCAATAGAGGAAAAAAATAAATAAAAGCTTGATCATTGTAGTATATGGCAGGAAATGAGCCAAAAAGAAAAGAAAAGGCAGCAGAAGAAATCTCGAGAAGTTCAAGGTACAAATAGGAAGGATGGAGCCTAGCTCTGGCATTCACATCTCTGCCTTTAGGCAAAAGACTTAATGATGTCACTGCTCTCAGCCTCAGTTTTTTCATCTGGACAATGGGAGGATGACACTCTCTTGTAGCTATTGTGGGGACATTGTAGACTCTGCCTGTACAGTCCTCAGTGCTGGGGATACTGGAGAGGCAAGTGGCTGCCCTTCACTCCTTTGCTCTCAGGGTCTTGTGTAAAGAAATGAATTTTATGTTTATCACAGTGTGGACATCTTCATTTTTCTTTTCTTCTTGGAGATAAAGCTCTCTGTAGTCAAGCTTTATTTTCTCAGATGGATAAGAGATTATCTAATGGGTTCATGCAGTCCATCAGGAAATTTCCAAAGGGAAAAAGAAGCAACAAGCATCTCTCCCAAGACAACCCTGGCTTTATCTTTATTCTTCACTTTGTAAGAGCCGTGGCCATGCTTTGAGTGTTTCCCGTGTCCCAGGTGCCGTGCTGTCTTACCCATGCTCTTTCATTTAAACTTGCCTCATAACCCTGCGAGCAAGGAGTCATCATTCGCTTTAGCAAGGAGGCAATGACGGTTAGGAAGGTGAAGTGAAACCTGCCCAAGGACATGGCTCAACTGAGACTCAAATCCACATCTGCCTGAATCTAAGCCCCTGGTTCTTCTGCTCCTTACATTCTCAGAAACCTTTTAGTCACTTAATTATTGAAGAATTGTCCCTAATCAGGAAGCAGCCCCGGAGGCTGGACTTGCTACAGCAGAGCATATGGCGTGGTGGAATCCAAGTCAGAACGGCCCTTCTGGACAGAACCAGTGCAGATGACCGGCTGGGGAGAGTCTCTGCATCTCTGTAGTTAATGCCATCAGCTAAGGTGGGGAGAACTGGAACTAATCTCCCCTGGAAGTTCTTTTTTTATTTTTTTTGGGGCGGAGTCTTGCTCTGTCGCCGGGACTGGAGTGCAGTGGCCGGATCTCAGCTCACTGCAAGCTCCGCCTCCCGGGTTTACGCCATTCTCCTGCCTCAGCCTCCCGAGTAACTGGGACTACAGGCGCCCGCCACCTCGCCCGGCTAGTTTTTTGTATTTTTTTAGTAGAGACAGGGTTTCACCGTGTTAGCCAGGATGGTCTCGATCTCCTGACCTCGTGATCCGCCCGTCTCGGCCTCCCAAAGTGCTGGGATTACAGGCTTGAGCCACGGTGCCCGGCCCCCTGGAAGTTCTTTAGGCAAGAAACCCCAAGGTAGCTCATGGCCACATTCCCCTAGGGCTACTAAGAGGCCACCTCTGGATCTCTGACGCCCCTGGACATGGAGTAAAGAATTACCAGTGCTCAGTGGAGGGGCTACCTGGCTCTGCAGAGCTGACCGTTCTTGTTCTGCTTCAGAAGCCCACCTACTCCCCTGTGTGCAGGATGAGATGAGACCACACTCCTCAGCATGGGAATCGAGGTTCCTGTGACCAGGCTGGACTCCCTCTTCTACCTCATCGTCCTCTCCCCTTCACACGCACACACCACACACCACGTGAAACACACACACCACACACACATGCACACACAGACACATACACACTACTGGGAGTCTCAGAAAATGCTGGGCCATTTTCTTTTCCTTTCTTTCTTTCTTTCTTTTTTTTTTTTTGAGACAGAGTCTGTCTTTGTCACCCAGGCTGGAGTGCAGTAGGGATTCCCAAGCCCCCCTGCTTGTTTCCATGCTTCCCATGCCCACCCGATGTAAGAGGCAGCACAAGGCATCAGGAGGGGTCGAGACGAGTGGACACGGGGTGGGGGGGGTCAAGGGAACAAGGGACGGCTGGAGGAGTGTGACAAGTGACTCAAGGACATGTTGTGAGAGGCACCTGTTCATCAAACCACAGTTGTTTTGAAAGGGACTTGGGGCAGCTCCTAAAACACACACTACACTAAGATCATTCATTCATTCCCTGGGCCAGTGCTTACTGAGCACCTACTATGTGCCAGGCCCCATGCTGCTGCTGAGATGCACTGAGGGGTCTCCATCCTCAGTCTGCAGAGAGGGCATATGTCAAAAGAAGATTGTGTTGCTCCCACTGGGTGAGGGATGTGCACTTGCTGTGGGAGCTCAGGGGACCCATCCTCAGTTTCATAGGGAAAGGAGCTGAGACGCAAACAGGTGAACGACTTGTGTGATGTTGCATGACAGGGGATGGGGCCTGCAACCCAGGACTTCTGAGCTCCCAGACCCTAGTCTCATGCCTCCTTACTGCACCCCATGCTGGGCCTCACAGGGTGGTCACTGTAACAGCTTCAACCCCAGCCCTCATTCCCAGGCCACACAGCCAACCTCTCTGCCACGACAGTAATTATACCTCCTGGAGGTTAATTTGTAAAGCAACAGTGGAAGTCCTTATTTTAATAGCAATTATCAAAATCATCTGGAGGGCTGCTGTATAATAGGTAATTATCTACAACAGAACAACAATATAGTCAATTCTATTGAGCTCTTTCCAATGAACCCAGAGTTAATCCTGGAGAGCAGCCAGCTTCAGCTGATATTTGTTTAACAATATCCTTATTAAATTCTAATGGAAGTCCCTTTAAAAATCTTCCCCAAGAGGAATGTGGCTAGTTTACCAAGACCTCAACTCCAGGGTGTCCCACTGAATTCCCATGGAGTTTGTCAGCATCCCTCCCTGTACCCTATCACCCCGTCATATCAAGGCTGGACCACCTTCACCATTTTTATCCATTTGTGTATTTGTTCAGTTACTCATTTGCTGGTTAATCCTTGTACATTTTCTTCTATTCATTCATTCATTCTTTTATTCATTCACTATTCATTATTCATCTCTTGCATCAGTTTCAAAATCTATTTAAAAATTCTTTCTCAGGTTGGGCGTGGTGGCTCATGCCTATAGTCCCAGCACTTTGGGAGGCCAAGGCAGGAGGATTGCCTTGAGCCCAGGAGTTTGAGACCAGTCTGGGCAACATAGTGAGACCCCATGTCTACAAAAAATACAGAAATTAGCTGGGCATGATGGTGCGTGCCTGTAGCCCCAGTTACTCAGGAGACTAAGGTGAGAGGAGAGCTTGAGCCCAGGAGGTTGAGTCTGCAGTGATCTGAGATGGTGTCACTGCTCTCCAGCCTGCACAACAGAGCAAGACCTTGTCTCAAAAAAATTATTTCTCACACTCATTCACGTGTGACTGTATCCTTTCTTTTATTATTATTATTATTATTATACTTTAAGTTCTACGGTACATGTGCATAACGTGCAGGTTTGTTACATATGTATAGTTGTGCCACGTTGGTGTGCTGCACCCATTAACTCGTCAGCACCCATCAACTCGTCATTTACATCAGGTATAACTCCCAATGCAATCCCTCCCCCCTGCCCCCTCCCCATAATAGGCCCTGGTGTGTGATGTTCCCCTTCCCGAGTCCAAGTGATCTCATTGTTCAGTTCCCACCTATGAGTGAGAACATGCGGTGTTTGGTTTTCTGTTCTTGTGATAGTTTGCTGAGAATGATGGTTTCCAGCTGCATCCATGTCCCTACAAAGAACACAAACTCATCCTTTTTTATGGCTGCATAATATTCCATGGTGTATACGTGCCACATTTTCTTAATCCAGTCTGTTGTATCCTTTCTTTCATCATTAGTGCCCCCATTTCTTCTTTCACTTTTTTTGCACTTTGTTCAGATATTGTTTTCTTAGATTTTAATATAAATGGCATTCAAACTCTCATTTACTTCTTTTTATTTATTCATTCTTTCTTTAATTGGCTCACCCATTCATTCATTCACTTACTAATGTGCTTTTTCATGCATGACTTCATTCATTCATTGCTCTTTTGTTCATGCATGGATTTGTCCATTTATTCATCAAATATGTATTGTTTGCTCATAAACTATGGCCTTTTGGTGTCTGGTCTGAAGCGATCCAGCCTTGTTCATCTCTCCAGCATTTTCTGGGCATCTCAGAAAATGCTGAGCCATTTTCTTAAGTAAAATTCTTTGTCAAAGTGTAACAGGATGACACTGAGTTCCCAAGATTGGGTGACTGGGAAAGTTGTTCAAACCCTAGACCCTGGGAACACAGTGAGAGTTGGGTTGGAGAGAAGTTGAATTAACTTTTGGACATGTTGTGTTTGAGCTACCAACAGCCCACCCAGGAGGAGACATGGGATATGTGGAAATGCAGAGATTGATGAATTAGGCCTGGGGTGGGAGCAGAAGACCTGGAGTGGGTCTCACTTCTGCACACCTCTCCCGGGACTGTGTCCAGCAGAACCACTTTTCCTGTGATTTCTGTCTCTCGTTGCTTGCCCAGGGTGTCATCAAGAAATGGTGAAGTCTGAAGAGAAATGGTTTGGTCATCTTGACCACCACCCAGCTGCTTGTTCCCTGATGTGTTTCATTTTGAAAGTGGTTTCAGGCAAATTTTAGCCAAGTTGATCTTTGCTGCCTTGCTGAACTGCTTCAGCTCCCAGGAGTACCTAGTGGGTGGAAGACACTGAGTTTGGGACGCTGGGATGAGGCTGAAGCTGGTTTACTGGGTGGGTCTGGAAGAGGCAAACACAAAAGTTGACCTGGAGGTGGTGCTTGACCCTGTTCCTCCCTGGCATGTGGGCTGGGGTCCACCTTCTGCAGGTAGGTCTGCCCCTCTCTCGGGGTCTCTGCTCCTAGGGATGAAGGGCTGTGGGTGGTGATTCTCTTGGCAGCCAACTGCCCAGGTGTCCTGAAAAACCTCATTTCCCAGGGAGTCCCTGCCTAGACCTAGAAGGAAAAGTGAGATGCTTCGTTCTGTTTTCAGGCCCAAGCAGCTTTCCCCAGTCAAGTTTCACCAGACACAAAGTTGAAAGTCTTCCTGTTTGGTGCTAACTAGCAAAGGAGCAGGATCTCCGTGACCGGCCCTGGAAGAGCAACAGCAGCTCTCCGTGAGCCCACACCGCAGTCCCTTCCAACCTCAGCTTTTGTGGTCATCTCAGAAAGAGGCAGAGCAGCCTCAGGTCCCTTCTTCAGGTTCTGTCTTGAGAATTCAGGTCTGGGCAGCTGGAACGGGATGTGCAATTTGGAATCAGTTGAAATCCAGCTCTGGCAGGTAACTCACCAGCAATGAGATCTCAGGCAAGTCCCACCACCTCTGTCAGTCACAGCTGCCACATTCATGCAGCGGGGATAATTATCCCCACCTTCTGGGACTAGGAGGAGGATCGAGGTGATGGAGGTGAAGACATCTAACCAACTCTGCTGCCTCATTCATCCAGGGTGAGTCACGACATTCTCACCAAGAGCGACGTTTCCTCTTACTTTCGTTCTTTGAATCAAAGTCTCAAGATCAATAAGATTGTCCTTCCTGACTCCTCTCCACTCCTTCTTCATTTATCATCCTTCATCTTTGACTTATTTATAATTTTAGAAGTTGGAAGGAATCATAGAGACCAAGGAGTCCATGTTTTACACATTGGGGCAATGGAGACCCGGAGAGGAATAGCAATAGGTTCAAGGTCACCCTGCCAGCTTGGGGAAGGGTCCTGACACCTGTCCCCTAAGAGGGCCAACCCCATTTTCTTGTCTGCACCTCTCCATTTTCTTGGGTCCCCTCTGATCTTGCCTTGGAATGTGCTCCTGATATTTTCACTGAAAACAAAACCCAACAAAATGAGTGGTATCTTTAAATTGCAACATTGCTCTGTAGGTGTTTTCTTTTCTTTCTTCCTTTTAAACCACACACACACACACACACTGCTCCCTGCCTGCATCAACCAGCCAGATTTTCTGATCTAAACTGACAGTCAGTTTCACTCCAGAAGAAATGTGTGTGATCTCTTGCCCGTGTGAACATAGCGTGCTGTTGATATAATCACTATCCAGTAAAAAGCCCATTGAAACAACATATTACAGGAGGAAGGGTTTAACTTGGGAAAACTCAAGTCACCACACACATATATTTTACCTCTCAAACATTTTTCTTTTAAGACCGAGGAGGAAAAAAATCACTTTTAAAGGTTACTTTACCCTTAAAAAGAATCTGAATGTGCATCTTTGAAGCACATGTCGTATGTGTGAGATGTCGGGGTTTTATCACTTGTGTAATCTGGCCTTCTTGTCTTTTCCCATTACTCCGAAGACCTTGGCAAGTGACTTACCCCCTCACCACGTCATCAGTGATTTTTCTTTGCAGTCTAAAGATTTGTCTTTGTTAATCTCCTCTGAGAGATGATGTTGGTACTGGGCCAGAGGGATATGGCCAGACAGCCAAGAGATTCCAATTGAGGGCTCCCAGGACTTTCGGTATATGGGTCATCACAGCTACCATCGCTTGAGGGCCTACTGTGCACCAGCGCTGTGTCAGGTGCTTTTTAATTAATCATCGCTGACCCTCCAGCTCCCACCCTGATTCCATCCACCATCACCCACTGCCAGGATGATTGCAGGAGACGCCCGATCATCTCCCCTGTGCTCTGTGGTCTCCTCTCCACCTAGCAGCAGGAGAGAGCCTTTAAAAATGCCCCTGCAACCACTTCCTTCCTTGCTCACCCTCCATGGGTGCCCATCTTCTGCAGATTAAAGCCTGAGTCCTCTCTTGGTTGCAGGCCCCATGGTCTTTCTGACCTCACCCACTACCCCTCTTTGCTCTCCTCCAGCCACTTGGGCCTTCCTGCTGACCCGTGAGCATGCCAGGCTCACTCTCATCTCTGGGACTCTGGACGTGTGGCTTCTGCTGCCGGGGCTGCCCACCCCAGATGTCCTCATGGCTCCCAGCCTTCGGGCTGTTCCCAAGTGGGTCCTTCTCACTGAGGCCTTTCCTGATCAGCCATATAAAACCTCCCCCCAACCTCCTGACACTCTTCATCCCCCATCTCTATCTGATGTCTCCTCACCGCTTACCAGTATCTGGCATATTCTGTGTATATTTGATTTATTTCCTTTGCTTATCGTCTGTCTCTGTAGCAACGTGTAGCATCTGTGAAGAAACGGGTGTTGCATTGTTTTGCTTACTAATAATTTCTAGAGTTTAGAATATTGCCTGGCACATAAATACTTATTGTATGAACGAATGAAATAATCTCATTTGATTTGTGTGCAGTCAGTCAGAGATGTTCAAACAATTAACAAGACTGGGTGTGGCAGCTCACACATGTAATCTCAACACACTGAGGGCCCGAGGCGGGTGGATCACTTGAGCCCAGGGGTTTGATCAAGACCAGCCTGCGCAACACGGTGAGACCTCATCTCTACAAAATATAAAAAATTAGCTGGGCATGGTGCGTACCTGTAGTCAAGGCACTCAGGAGGCTGAGGTGGGAGGATAGCTTGAGCCTGGGAAGTTGAGGCTGCAGTGAGCCATGAATGCACCACTGCACTCCAGCCTAGATGATAGAGAAAGGCCCTGTTTCAAAAAGGAAAAAAAAGCAATTGACAAGTAATGAATGAAAATATAATCTCAAGACTGCATGGAAGAGAGAGTGACCAGGGGCTACTCCAGGTTGGAGGCATGGAAAAGCCTCTTTCAGGAGGTGGCATTTGAACTGAGACCAGCTGTGTCTGAACTGAGACTTGGATTTTACAGGCCAGGCAATAGCCAAAGGGAGCCACAAGGAGACACAGCTTGCCCAAGGCCTGGCAGGAGGCAAGTTGTGAGATGGGTCTAGAGGCCACAGAGCAGGTGTGCCCAGGCTCCTGGGGAACTCCCGAGAAAACCCAAAATGGACACTCATGGGTCCCACAGTGCCCTGTGCTGGCCTTGTCCTGGCCTTTTGCCTACCGTGTTGTGAACATTAATCCATGTGGTTCCCTTCCCCATGGGGCCCAAAGCTACTCGAGGATCAAACAGGGCCTTAACCATGCTTGTATCCCAGGAAAAGTCACAGGGATACAAGTAGGTGCACAGTAGGGCCTCTGCAGATGGCTTTTGAATGAATCTCGTGTGAGGCAGTTCAGGGTGTGTTGTGGCATGTAAGCATCGCAGACTATCAGGTTGTGGGAGTCCTGGAGATACTGTGCATTTTACTTAAACAGAGGAACTGAGGCCCAGGGTAGGGTAGGGATGTGCTCACGGTGACTCTCTGAGTGGATGTAAGGGTTCAGATTTGAATTCTGGTCTCTCGCTCTCTGTTCTTCCTATACACTGCCCTGGGATGGGGAAGCTCAGGAACCCTGGCCTCATTAACAGGAATGCAGGTGACTGGGAGAGTTAGGGCTTCTGCTTTTCCCAGAAGCATGTCCTGGAGAAATATCTGTCTGCAAATAAAATACAAATGAGGTTCTGCAGATGAAGTTCCTGAAGACTTACAAATGGGAAAAGACCCATGCCCTGGGGTTAGTGCTAATTAGAGTCTCCTGAAAGTCAGAGGCAGGAGCCTTAGAGAGTCTGGGGCCCAGGCAAGTTGCTACAGAGGTGGGAACAGAAGACTAGGAAGGTGAGTGATTGACCCGAGGCTATATTGGGGGCAGAGCTAAGGTGTAGACCAGGCTTGCAGCTTCCATCTCCCTATGGTCAAAGTGAGAGCTGAGCATCCTCTGGCTATCCTTCCGAGCTCCTGACACCTGTCCTATCAAATTGCCTTGCAGCTGCTTTCTCAAAGCTGCTTGCTGTTTTGAGTTTTTTTTTTGTTTGTTTCCTGAAAAGTTCTTGACAAGATATAATGTGAGAGGAGCAGAGAATGGATGAGTCTTAACTCAATGTGGGGTGCTAGCTCCCTCTGTGATAGATCTAGAGGCTCCTAAGGTCAGGAGTTGGGGAGAGGGCTCAGGAAGGGCTTGGATACTGCATGTATTAGTCCGTTTTCACGCTGCTGATAAAGACGTACCCAAGATGGGGTAATTTTTAAAGAAAAATAGGTTTAATGGACTCACAGTTCCACATGGCTGGGGAGGCCTCACAATCACGGCAGAAGGTGAAGGCACATCTTACATGGTGGCAGGCAAAAAAAGAGAACTTGTGCAAGGGAACTCCCCTTGATAAAACCATCAGATCTCATGAGACTTATTCACTATCATGAGAACAGCATGGGAAACACCCACTCACATGATTCAATGACCTCCTACCGCATCCCTCCCACAACACATGGGAATTGTGGGAGCTACAATTCAAGATGAGATTTGGGTGATAACACAGCCAAACCATATCACTGCATGATCTCACTTATATATGAAATCTAAAATAGTAGAACTCATACATATAGAGAATAGAATGGTGGTTACTAGAGGCTGGGCGTGAGGGATGGAGAATGCTGAGATGTTGGTCAAAAGGTACAGAGTTTCAGTTAGACAGGAGGAATACTGCATCTTCTGCAGATTAAAATTAAATTCTGCAGATTCAAGATCTATTGCATAGCATGGTAACTATAGTTAACAGTAATGTAATATATATTCCAAAATTGCTAAGAAAGTAGACTTTTAATGTTTGCTCCACTAAAAAAATAAATTTGTGGTGTGATGGATATGTTAATTAGCATGTTTTAATGATTCCATAATGCATACATATATCAAAAGATATAATGGTGCCCCATAAATATATTTTTTGTCTAAAATTAAAAAATAAAAAAGAAGAAGGAAAAAAAATTCTTTGACCCCTTTCCATGTGCCAGGCCCTGTCCTGAACACTGTGTATATGATCTCATTGGACGTATCTTACAACAGTGTACCATATTTCTATGAGGTAGGTCATTATCCCCATTTGAAAGATGAGCAAGTGGAGGTGACATCACTAGTTGGCAGCAAAGCTGGTCCTCAAATCCAAAACACCAAAGTCTATTTCTTAGGTTCAGGGGTCCCAGAAAGCTTTTTGTTGAGTGAGATTAGGATCAGTTAAGAGGTAAAGGCAGGATCAGCCTCATGGGGCTATGATCAAGTTTACCTCTAGGGTGAGGAAACTTCTAACTTCTCTTCTAAGAGAAACTTCTAAGCTGTCTCATGCCTGTCTCATGCTAACTCTAGTTAGCACTAACCCCAGGGCATGGGTCTTTTTCCGTTTGTAGGACTTCAGGAACTTCATCTGCAGAACCTCATTTTTATTTTATTTGCAACCAGATATTTCTCCAGGACAAGCTTCTGGGAAAAGCAGAGTGAATACTCCTCTAGGAGTTCTAGAGGGTAGAGACTGAGATGATTCTCCCCATGAATAAAACATTCTGAAGACTGATGACTTACCTTAAAACAAGCTATGTGACTCTTGCATGTCTACTCCTGCAAATAAAATATTTGTATTTTAATTTAGTAGAAATATTGCCCTCCAAATCTTTGAGTAATATTCACGCCCTGGGGAGCTGTCTCATGCCTGACACTTCACCAACTGGAAGAGCAGAGATGTGGGGGTGAGTCAAGGTCAGGGTGCAGTCTGGTGCTACAGTAGAGTGACAAACCTTCTTGGTTCACCCAGGACTAAGAGTTTTTGAAATGTGGGGCCTGTAATGCTAACACGGAGCAAGTCTCAGTTAAAGCAGGCTGAGTTAGTGATTGCAGTTAGAGCAAGGATAGAACTAGAGTTAGTATGACAGACCCTTTGAGAGTGGGTAGAATGTAGTGGTTAAGAACATGAGCGTTGCTCTGAGACAGACCCAGATGTTTTGCTTATATTTCACAGTTGGTGTCCATGAATCTCTTTGAGTTTTGAGTTCCTCGTCTCTAAAGAGGAACTAGCAATGGTGCCTCTTTTAAATAATTATTGTGAGGATTCACATGGCAAATGATCAGTAAATGGCAGCATCATTGTTATTTGTATCCATCTTCCTGGGTGCCTGATTTTCAGGGTTCTTAGCTCAGTGGCATGACCAGAATTCTTTGTGTCAATCTCCCTATCACCTAAAGAGGGAAGTGGACATGGCTATTGGCTGAAGGCCAAGAGTTAATCTTATGTTTGGTCCCAGCTCTGGCACTAATTCAAGTCATTTCCACTTCTTGGGCTTCTGTTTTCCAGCATCAGGGACACCATCTGGAAAATGAAGAAGATTGGATGGAACAATTGCCAAAGCCCTTCTAGCTAGAATCTTCTCATAATCTGGGAGCTTCTTCCTTGACATGAGGCTTTTTCAGTGTTTCATGAGGCCCTTTATAAAGAAACGTTTTTAGCAAATATCTAATTAATTTGATGAATGCAAACACATTGCTGCTATGTAGAACAGAAGGAGAAAAATGTTTGGAAGGCAAATTGTGGTAGGTCATCAGTAGATCCACAAGGTGATTTGGGGGCAATTTTCCCCATACAGGCACAGAATTAGGGCTGTGAGCTATAACCTGCCTCTTGTGCCTCAAATCAGGCATCCTCGAATCATATAATTTAGTGGTGTTGTGGTTCATAGAGGGGAAGTGCTTTTGCCCAACGTCACACAGCATACTCAGGCGTGAGTTTTGTAGTCCAGTGACTTTGTTTTTAATCAAACCACATCACTACTCAATTCAACTCTCCTTGTTCACTTGCAAAATGAAGAGAGATACTGCTGAACTGAGACAGTCTCTGAGATTCCTTTCAACCGTGTTAATGAACTATGCCTTGAGCTGTAAGAACCAGTGCACAGGAGTTGGCTAAAAGCTTAATGGCCGCTGGGCCGCTGTCCAAGGTGCTGAAGGAGAGAATGGGTCAGGCCCCGTCACAGGGTATCCAAGGCCAAGGGGAGCAGGAAGCATTCCCTTCACCCTAAAATCATCCCTTCTCCTGATACACCCCATTAGACCACTGTATCCCTCCTTCCTGTAGCCTTAAGGACTGCAAATAACAGGTACCTTTGTGATGCAAGAGTCCCCAAATGATGGATGGAGAGGCATCATGGACTATGTTTCCCCACTGAGGTCCCGAGGCTGTGTCTGTCCTAGCTTAGGGGTTTTCCAGCATCGGGGACACCAGAATCAAGTTCTCTCCATCAGTCTCAGCTTCTCCACGTGAATTCTGGTTGGGGAGAGGAGTTGGGCTCCTAAGGACATGGAGATAACTGGCTGTGACAGTCACTGAATAGGTGCTGGATAAATTAGGAAGCAGTTAACACCCGGGAGTTATAATCCCAAGATCATAGATAGCTGTTAGGACCATGATGGCCAGCCTGGAAGAGGGGGGATCTAGGTCAAGAAGAACAGGAGAACCCAGTGGATCAGACACACAGTTTGAAATCAGAACAAGTCAAAGAACTGACCCGCAGAGGGAAGATATATCTGAAGTGGCAGAATAGCAAAGTACCAGATGTACTTGAACATATAAAGTCCTTTTTAAAATTATATTTTACTGCATTAGCCAATTTTTTGTGGTTTCATTTAATCATTTTAGCAATCTAAGAAAGAAAACATTATAACCATTTTACATTAAGAGTACAGAGCCTCAAAGGTGAAGGGACTTTGGGTGAAGGCCCAAAGCCTCTCAGCTGACAACTCACAGACTTGAGATTTGAAACTACCTGTCTTTGCCTATAAAGCTCCCACTCGTTAACCCACTTCTCTCTCACCTATGAACACAATGAAAATGTGGCTGACCTTACCACCAGTGCGAATTTGGGTCACTGAGCAGGCAGGGTGATTTAAAAAGTGTGTGAAGCCCCTTTTGACTTGTGGGTAGAGCAGGCATTGAGTTGGCATGGCCTGGCAACCCATTCCTGGGAGGGAGGGTAGTGCTTTCTGGCTGGCATCCCATGCCTGGCAGGGCCTCTCAGGCTGTGGGGAGAGAGAGATGTGGGTGTAGTCATTGACCAAGTCATCAAAGAATCTTGGCCTTTGGGACATCATTGGCCCCTGAGCCAAGAGTCATCAAACACTGGCTTACCCACCAGATGTGTCTGGAACAATGGGCATCTTCTCCCTTTTGAGAAGATGTGATTCCTTAAGTAACAGTAAGAGTCACCATTGTTGAATATCTATTTCACTCATTTCAACAAATATCTATAAAAGTGCCCACTATAGGCCTGGCACTGGGGCTCCAACAGTGAACCCCACAGAGCTGGCAATGGCAGAGATGGGCCAGCTGGACTCCCTGCCCTGGCCGCTGTGGCTGCTGTCTCTGCTGTCATGTGAGAGTTTCCCTTCCATGCTCTTGCTCTTCTGCTGCTCAATTTCAGGCATTTTTTCTTCCCCTCATCATATGTTGGCATTATTATTATTTAATTTCCTCAGACCTGGTATAAAGGGAAAAAGCAGATAAATGGAGGAAAAGCCACAAAGCCAAGTAGAGAAGTTCTCCCTGTTGATTGCCATAAGAGATAACCAGGTTAACTTGAATTAATTCAAGGCTGGTCATACTTGAAGAACAAAAATAAGCTAGTTAACTTCATGTTCTTAGTCTAGGATTAATCTATTCATCAGCTTAGTTCACGGGGAAGAAATGTGCTTCTTCAGTAGTTTTCAAACTGAAAATAAATGCCTCATTAGGTTAAACACATTAGCCTGAGAACAGTATTGATGTCAGATAGACTAATGAATGTCATTATTGGGAAAGTGCAACAGTCCTCAGAGGGGCCCGACCCATGGTCAGGAGCTCTCTGCAAATGTGCTCACAAATGTGCTCAACTGCTGTGCCCTCCGGGACAGAGGGAGGGAGGGAGGGATAGAGAGGACTCAGGGAGACAGGGGGAAAGGGACTGTTCTTGAAGCCTTGGCTGTTCCTGGAAATGACTTCCTCTGATGAATGCAGACATCTTTGGCCATTTGAGAAAGTCCACGGGTAAAGGAGGGTCCGTGTGTAATGTCATTCACTGTTGCTTCCAAGAGGAGAGGGCAGTTTTAGCCTCTAAATAAAAGAGACAGCACAGGGGTCGAGGATTGAACATCTAGTTCCACAGGGCTCCCCTCCCACGATGACAGCCACTCCAGCAGCAGTGCCTTCGCAGCGGCTTTCCCCACAGCACCTCACCCGCAGCTGCTCCCCCATAGAAGCTCCCCCCACAGCAGCTCCCCCCACAGCAGCTC
>NW_012117376.1:10160666-10175822 GCF_000951035.1 Colobus angolensis palliatus
TCCCCCATAGCAGTTCCCCCACAGCAGCTCCCCCATAGCAGCAGCTCCCCTGACAGCAGCTCCCCAACAGCAGTTTTCCCCATGGCAGTTCTCCCACAGTTTCCCCTATAGCAGCTCCCCCCACAGCGGCTCCATCACAGCAGTTCCCCTTTCTTCTTCCCTGGGCTGGTTCCAAATCAGGATGCATCCTGTGGGGGTGACATGAACTCTTCCTTGTCTTGTCCACAGAGGCCCTGTGTGTCATCATGGTCTTAGGGACCTGCACAGGCCTGCAACTCCTCCATGATTTGGAGATGGTGTTCCCACCATGCAGTGTCTTCCCAGCTGTGCATTTATAGGTGTGAGTGCCCCCCTGGGAGCACCTGCTTTTTTGTAACATGGGCTCTGTGCATTGAGATTGCAATTTAATTTCAGGCTGGGGTACTTCATGCAAACTCTGAGTGAAATGCTGTTTATTGTTTATTATTTCTGCAATTATTTGCTTAGTGCTGGTAGCTTCTGTGTTCTATGGCGGTGGGGACCATGTGCCTAGCACATATAGCAAGCATACAATAAATGTTTGTTGAATGACCGAATGAAGGAATGACTGAAGGGAGATATAGATTCCAGCAATGGAATGTCTCCATATGGTCTCTCTAGACATGGGAAAATTTACTGTGCTTTTTTCTTTTTTTTAAGAGTAAAGGTGGTGGTAAAGGGAGAATTTGAAACAGGACAGGTGTTAGATGCAGTGTCGAAAGACAACTGAGTAGAACTACATTGGGATCAGAGAGGCATGGTGTATCAGTTAGCTATTGCTGCACAACAAGCCATCTCAAAACTCAGTGGCTTAAAATAACAAACATGTATTTAGCTTAAGAATATGTAGGTTTGCTGGGTGGTTCTGCTGCTCTGGGCTGGCCTGAGCAGGTCTCTTGGCTGGGATTATTAGTCCCTCAGGATGGCTGGCATGTTGGTTGAAGGCTGGCTGGTCCAGGAGGCCTTGGGCAGAATAGCTTGTCTTTGGAGGATGTGTTCTCTCATCCTCCAGTGACTAGCCCAGGCTTGTTCTTATGGTGAAAGCAGGTTACAAAATAGAGTAGAAGTACACAGGGCCCCTTGAGGCTTAGACTCAGAAATGGTGCAATGTCCCTTCTGCAGCCTTATATTGGCCAAAGCCAGGAGAGGTCCAGGTCAGATGAAGTAGTGGGGAACTAAATTTTCCCTCTTGATGGGAAGGGTTTCAAAGGTCATGGACACAGGGAAGGGTAGAAAACTGTCACCAGTTTTACAGATTTACCATGAATGGTTTCAATTCTCATCATACGGATCTTAAACTTCTCTTGTGAGGGGGGATGTTTAACAAGAATCATGGGATCAGGGCAGAGGATCAAAGAGAGTTTATCCAGCTATCTATGATCAACCCTGTGTCTTAGCAAATGTTGCCTTATTCAGGAAGGGTCAGCAGGGAAGAGGTGAGGTTGTAGAACCTGGGGATATAAAATCTCTGCAAGAAGAGAGGGTTGTCTTTGATTATAAAAAGTATTGCCTATAGAATGGGTGGCTTTGGTTTCTTGGTGTGTATCAACTCAATGACCACAACCAGGGGGGATTTAACATGGGGATTTTATTATTGTAACAAGTAAGGAGAACACCAGGGATAGGTCCTGAAGTAATGCCTCCCTGAACTGGGAGCTGGATCAGGTTGTATAAGCATAGGGTAATAAGGTATGATCTGATTAGGTCTTGCAAAGAGATGATGCCAAGAGGCATGATCTGATTGGATCCTACCGTGGGGTAATGCCAGAACTTGATCTGATTGGATCCTGGATCTGCTGTGCAGTGTCCGCTTCTTAATTCGGTCCCCATTCCTCTGTCTGAGTACTTAGGTTCCCCCTGTAGTTGCACACTTGGTTCATCTGGGCATGTTCAGGTTACATGATCTGAAGGTCCATGGAAACTGGAAAACAACTCATGACTTTGTTCCATAAAAGTTGAACTGCATTCGGGTCCGTTGTAGCTACAAAAGGGCTGCCATGTGAAGAAGGAAGTAAATGCCCTCCATGCGGCCTGAAGGAATTACTTTCTAACAGTTAAACCTGTTCAGAGACAGAATGGGCTGCCTGGAATGGTGGTGAGCTCCCCATCCTTGGGGGTGTGCAAACACGAGTTAGAGGGAGGCATAATAGTGAGATCAAGTGCTTCAAATATGGTATCAGACAGGCCTGGCTTTGATGTGCAGCTTGGTGTTTCAGGGTGAATGATTTTAGCTGTGTGAGCCACCGTTTCCTCATTGGTAAAATGAGGATAATAATATTCCTTACTGCAATGGGTTATTATGAGGTTTTAATGAGATGGTACATGTAAAACATACATAAAGGCTTCCCGTGACTGAAAGCTGAGGGCAGTGCTACTTCTGCGCTATATTCTTTTATGTAGGAGATTCTGGCATTAGATGAGGTCCCAGGCCCTCGTCCACCTCCTGCATTTAGAGTCTTTAGATGATATCTCTATTAACGTGTCAGAATTAGGACACTCCCCCTCTCCTTGCTCGCTGCCAACCCTTAGACCTCTTTAGATCTCTACAAGTGGTCTCTACTGGTTTGGAATCCTGACGTTGAGGTGGGATTTCCAGTTCTCTTGCTCCCCACTGCCCCTGTGCGTGTGAGGATGCCTGATGCCCAAACCATAGGGACTGCGGTAGCCAGAGGTTATTCCTCAACATACTCATGAGGCTTGAGGAACAGAGGCCCCTTTTCACTGGGGGTGACCTGGAAGGGGCTTCTCAGTCCACTGCACAAGCCTTATTTGCTCTCTGATGAGACTTTGATCATCTTCTCTGGACTCAGAAATGCAGCTTAAACTCAGTGGTAGGAAAAATAATTAAGACTTGTAAACCCGTGTTGTAAATGTCGCTCCAGGGCTCCTAGCAGAGCCGCCCAGTCAGTTTGATCATTTCTTGGGCTTACTCAAAGGCCCCCTCTGTGAGTGATTGGCCACTTAGCACTTGTTAATGGATCTAACTTGCACAGATTTTAAGTGTTTTCTTGGAATTGATCTTTCCGTGAAAAGTATGCTTTGGAGATGTGAAATAACCATCAGAGAGCCTTAAATGAGTTACACTTTATCAAGTGGAAAAAACAATGCACTTGAAACAGGCTCTGCAGGGAATGGAGGGCTGGGAGCTTCCCTGTGGACCAGGAGGGCGAGGCGAGGGGGGCCATGCGGCTGAGCTTGGTTCTTTCTATGGTTTCTGGGTTCACTCGGGGAATGTTATGTCATGGGTCATTCTCTCTGCTTTGTGATGTGACATTTCCTGCTCCTGTTCCCACCCCAGCTCTACCCATCTCTGCAGCAGGGCTGTCGGAGTCGCTCTCCTTCCCGCCAGGGGTTGATGGCTTTGCCTGGAGAAGGGAGGTGAGGAGGAGTCCCACACTCTCATCGACCACCCCTATCCTCTGCCTCCTCCCTCCTGGGCCCCATCTACTGAGCAATGAGCTCTGGAGACCCTGGGGAAAAGGGGGTGCAGGCACCCCAATCTCCAGGGAATGTGACCATGTGGAGGTATCTCACCAGAAATGAGAGAAGGGGACGAGGCCCCTGCCCACTGGTTCCCCACACAAGAGGGCTGAGGAGGGAGCTCAGTTCATCTAGATGCTCAGTTGTCAGACATTTGCTGAGGGCCAGCTTGTGCTTGGCTCTCACCCCCACCAAAAGGGGGTCTCTGTTCCTCAGACCACAGTCTGAGTATGTGAGGGAGCAGCCCCTGGCTCCCACAGCCCCCACAGTTTGGTCACTGGGCATCCTCACATGCACAAGGGCTGGAGATATTGGAAGGATGAACCCCAATCTCCACCCTCACCACGCACAGTGAAGCCACGTTGCCTCTCACTCGCACCCCATTGCCTCTGTGACCTCACCCTGCTGTGTGTGCTCCGTTTAGCACATTCCATCCCCTGACTCTAGATGCAGTTGGTCTGTCAATTTCCATCTCCTCGGGAATGTCCACTCTGTGGGAATGGGGCTTTTTCTGTCCTGCTCTGAGCTGGAACTGCTCCTGGCAGGTAGCAGACGCTCTGCTTTGTGAAGATGCTCCTTTCTGTAATGGAGAGGGCACAGAGTGGCAGGTGTCCTTAGTGAGCACCTTCCTTGGTGTGTGAGGGCGAGTGTACAGCGGACATGAGTGAGGCGCCCGCAGCCTCAGCCAAAATCGCTAAGGACACCACTGTACATGGAGCACCAGGTCTCAAAGCTAGCAGACTCCACCCTCTCATGACTGATACTGGTGCAGCCCTGCCAGGGACAAACTCTTCCTCACTCTACTGCCAGGCCACACTGACCTGCATGGCCACAGCACAACTTAGCCTAACCCCACTGTGGGTGGAGAGTGGAGAGCGGAGATGGCTGGGGCTTCTCTGCTGTGTCTCATCAATGACCCTCTGGCTCTCTGCTCACCCAAAGCCTCAAGTTTCTGGTCTGGCTGCTCCAATGGTGGAGTTGGGAACCATTTTTTGTCCTTTGCTTGGCTGTCCCCAGCCTGGGGTGGGGGAGTTGGGGTGGGCTGCAAACTAGCAGTGTGTTCTGTTGGAGGGCTGCTCTTGCTTTCCACCTCACTGCAGACAAGGGCTGGAGCGGAAGAGACACCTGCTGATGAGGCCTCACAGGTGATTTGGGCAGGCACCTAGGGAGCACATACATGTCTCGAGCTCAGGGCTGAGAGGTAGCCACAGTCTCGGTGGGTTTGTCATGAACAGAGGGGACAGATCTGGGCAGGTGCCCAGAGACTGTGGGGAGTCATGTGTACACTCAAGATGGAATGGGAGAGCAGACTGGGTCCTGCTAGGGTGGAGAGGAGGAAGGGGATCCCCAGGTCCAAGAGAGAGCAGTCCTAATCAGGGTCTGGGATCAGCACCTGCGCTCAGGCTCCTGGGACACAGAGACCAGGATTCAAATTCCAACTCTGCCACCTTAGTCAAATCTCTTCTGAGCCTCAGTTTCTTCATCTGTCAAATAGGGATAGCCAATCTTTTGAAATGAGATATCTATAAACAGCAAGTTCCGTGGGACCCAATTGTCTGCATTCAAATCCTAGTTCTGCCACTGCCTGGCCATAGCAGTGACCGTGAACCTGTGAACCAAAAAGTTTCTGACATAGGTCTCAATCAAATTTAGAAAGTTAATTTTGCCAAAGTTAAGGAAGCACCTGTGACACAGCCTCAGGAGATACTGGCGACATGTGCCCAAGGTGGCCGGGGTACGGCTTGCTGTTGTACATTTTAGGGAGACATGAGACATCAATTAATACATGTAAGATGTACATCAGTTCGGTTGGGTAAGGCAGGACAACTCCAAGGGGGCAGGGCAGTGGGGGGATCTTCCAGGTCATAGGTAGATGAGAGACGAGAGATTGCATTCTTCTGAGCCCTGATCAGCCTTGCACTGAATACACAATTTAGTCTGACTCAGTGAATCTGCATTTTTACACAAACAATAGGGCAGAGGAAGCCATCAGATATGCACTTGTCTCAGGCGAGCAGAGGCATGACTTTCTGTCCACGCCTCTGAAGATCAGTTGTTAGTTTACACTGCCAGGGTAAAATTCAACAGAACTGTTGTTAGATAAAGATCTTGAGGCCTACAAGGAATTTTCTTGTGGGCAATTTGTGAGGGAAGTGTGTAGCTCTTTTATCTTTTTAGCCATCTTATTTAAGAATTAAAATGACAGGCAGGTTTCAAGTTCCCAGCTTGACTTTTCCCTTGGCTTAGTGATTTTGGGGTCCGGAGATTCATTTTCCTTTCACAAACCTGTTTACAAAACTTCTCTGGGCCTGAGTTTCTCATCTATAACATGTGGGGATAATAGAACCTCCCTTATTGGGTAGGTGAGGATGAAATGAATATACGTTCAATGAGCTCAGCAGGAAGACATTGCCCGTAGTAAGCAAACATAGCTGTTTTCTATTATTATTATTATTGCTATTCATCACTAGTCATGTCCATCCTCTGCTCAGAGCCCTCCCTGGTTCCCCTCTTGCAAAGCCCTCACATCCCCTAGATGGCCTCATGCTGCCACCATCTTTCTGAGCTCCCTTCCCATCTCTGCTTTCCTCTCCCGCCACACTGGCCTCCTGGCTCTCCACTCCCACTTCAGGGCCTTTGCACTCACTCTTACCTCAGGCTCATTCACTTCCTTCCTTCAGGTCTCTATGTGGCCCTCCCTGGCCACAAGGCCTCCCCTATCACCCTCTGTCTTAGTCTGTTCTGGTTGCCATAACAAAAGGCCTTAGAATGGGTCATTTATAAACAACAGAGATTTATTGCTTACAGTTCTGGAGGCTGGGCATTCCAAGCTTAAGGTGCTGCCTGATTCAGTCTGGTGGGGCCGTTCCTCGTTCCTCATAGATGGGTGCCTTTTCGTGGTGTCCTCATGTGGTGGAAGGGGCAAAGAAGCTCCCTCAGGCCCCTTTTGTTCTTTGAGACAAGGTCTCACTCTGGTGCCCAGGCTGGACTACAGTGGTGCGATCATGGCTCACTGTAGCCTCGACCTCCTGGGCTCAAGCGATCCTCCCACCTCAGTCTCCTGGGTAGCTGAGACTACAGGTGTGTGCCACGACACCCAGCTAATTTTTGTGGTTTTTTTATTAGAGACAGGATCTTGCTATGTTGCTAGTCCACTCTCAAACTCTGGGTCTCAAGTGATCTGCATGTCTTGGCCTCTCAAAAAGTGCTGGGATTACAGGTGTGAACCACTGAGCCTGCCCCCTCATCCCTCCCGCTTTATTTTTTTAAATCAAGGTGCTAATCCCATCCACAAGTGCTCACCCTCATGACTTAGTCACCTCCCAAAGGCCCCACTTCTTTTTCTTTTTTTGAGATGAAGTCTTGCTCTGTCACCCAGACTGGAGAGCAGTGGCGTGACCTCAGCTCACTGCAACCTCCAGTTCCCAGGTTCAAGCGATTCTCCTGCCTCAGCCTCTCAGATAGCTGGGACTATAGGCACGCACCACCACGCCTGGCTAACTTTTTAGTGGAGACAGGGTTTTGCTGTCTTGGCCAGGCTGGTGCCTCACTTGTTAATATCAACACTTTGGGAGTTAGATTTCAACACATGAATTTTGCAGGGACACAAGCATTCAGACCACAGCACCCTGTTTCTCCTGTCCTGCTTGTTTTCTCTTCACTGCATTAATCTGACATTATGTTGTCTGTTAATTTGGTCATCATCCATCTTCTTAATCAGAATATGAGCTCCATAGGGTCAGGGACTGCAGAGCTTTGGTTGCCCAGGCCTGGGCCACACGGTTCATGCCTGAAACCAAGGGGAGGGCCCATCCCAGATGCATGGAAGGAGAATGGGAGAGGGAGTAGGTCCCTCCTCTCCCAGGAAAACCAACCCAGATTGAGAATCCATAAATGGCAGAAGGGAGTGGATGGGGCAAGGAGGCGAAGAAAGCACAGGTGCCTATGATAGAGTGGAAGGTCAAGATCAGGGACTTAAAGATGAGGGTGGCCTGGGGCTCCCAGCTGCAGACTATCGAGTGGGTAAGGGAAAGAGCATGGGCTCTGCAAGTTCACCTCACCGCTCTGTGGAAGCCTTCCTGAGCTTCCTTCTGCAAAATGGACATGACAATCTGCACCTTGCAGGGCTGCATGTGTGTGAGATGTCTGGCCTGGGGAGGGCACCCAGGAACCAGGGCTACTGTTAATATCATTTGGAGGATGGGCCACACAGAGCACTGTGGTGGGAGTCATGAGGCCTTTGTTGGGGCACCAGCCTTGCCCTGTGTCTGCTGTGTGGCACTTGGCCTGAGGCACAATACTGCTCCCCCTGCCCTGCTGCCCCCATGGGCTCTTGAAGGGGAGGGGCCTTGCTGGGGGATGGAGAAGAACTGTGGCATCCTAGAGCTGGGGGAGAGTACGGGGTGATGTAGGCCCACCCTGGATCTCACAGGAGAGGAATCATACAATACTCCTCCAACCTCAGCCCCAGAGGTAACTGAGGGGCTGGGTGAGTTGGTCCTGCCTGGTTCCCACAGGCCATTCAGACCCTCAGCTCTGTGTAACCACTGTAGCTCACCTATTCCACCTGCAGAGGCAGCTGGTGCTCTTTGAGAAAGACCTTTTCTAGAACCAGGAAGCTGTGAGGAAAAGCAGGAATCCTCTGGGGATGCTCCCCACATCCAGCTGATGTAGGACTTCTCTTTTCAGTCACTTTGCAAGCCAGGGACCCCTGACTGGCAATGCCCCACCCAGGCCTTGCTCAACCACGCTTGTCTGCCCCAGCTTGCCTGTGTTATAGGGAGTACCCACATTTGGTGGTTCCCAAGCTCTTGTACCGTGCCCAAGAAGAACAAGGATATGTTGGACATTGAAGGGTGAGGAAGGCAGAGAAGAATTCTATTGAGTGATAAAAATGGCTTTCAGCAGAGAGGGGATGCGGGGTTGGTTCCCCTACCTGAAGGTGGGCCTCTACCCTTGTGTAACTGGGTCTGGGGCCTTTTACGGACTCAGAATGGGGAGTGCATGCTGATTGGTTTGAGAGTATGCAAAAAAGGTGAAGGTGAAGACACCACTCAAAGGTGGGCACAACACTGTAGAAAACCCATTAGGAAAGGGTAGGTGTATGTAAAACAGGTGAAGTGTGGGGACAAATCAGAGGAAAGCGAACCAAGCAGGAAGAGAGGTTCTCAATCCAGTCCGAGGATTTAACTTGTAGCTTAGCTTTCAGGCTTTAAACTGTCTTCTGCTTGGAGGCGGGGTTTCTCTGGGGTCCCACCCCTATCTGCCTAGGCATTTGGCTGCCTCCTGTCTCTATCACAACGACATGTGAAAGATACAGCTCTGAGGTCGCTGAGCTCCCTGGCTGTTCTCCCGGGACTCTTTCCAGCCTCCACTCCGATTAGGGGACTTTCCCTGGTATCCTCAGCTCCTTCCTGGGTACCCTGAATCAGATTGGCCAGAACAGATGTGGAAGAGGCCCTGCTGGGCTCCTCAAGCTGACCCAGGTTGTCTTGGGGTCTGGTGAAGAGAGGGCAGTAGGTGGGAGTAGGGTGAGAGAGTGCTGAAAGCAGATCAGACAGGGCTTTCTGGACAGAGTAGGGAGGAAGGAGGGTATTCTAGTGAGGCGGGGAGCCATGGAGTTTTCAGCAGGGGGTTCATGGTCTGATTAATATTTTAGGGGCAAGAGAAGACAGCAGAGGCTCAAGGAGGAGGCCTGACAACAAATGAGCGTGGAGAGACTACATGTGGGGCTGTGGACGGGATGCTGAGCCTCCAGGGCTCCTGGGACTTGGATGAACATGCCCTGGGCTCTTGTGCAGGGCCAGCTTTGATCCAGCGGAGCTGGGTGGACCCTGAGATGCTGTAGTCTAGCAAGCTCCCGGGGATGCTGCTGCTGTTGCTGGCGCGCGGCCCACATGTTAAGCAGCAGCTGGGAGAGGTCAGCTGGTTCACGTATTTGTTTCACGTGTATTTCATGAGGGCTGTCTACATGCCAGGTGCTGGAACATAGTGGAGAGCAAGACAGGTGTGGCCCTGCCCTCTGGTGATGGCTGATGTAGTCCGTACTCCTTAGTTGTTTGACTTTGTCTCCACGTTTCAAACTGAGATTCCCAGGAGTGAGGATCTGGTTTTCCCAGTCTGGACACAGTATCTGCTCCAGGCCTGTTAAATTGCAGGTTTGGAGGGGCTCCGCAAACAGGCCTGGGCTAAGCAGGAGAGTCGTGTGAGGAGAGAACAATGGCCAGCTCTACACAGGTGGGAAGCACAGTTCCTGCTCTGCAGATGGGGAAACCGACACCCACAGGAGTACAGCGACATGCTGAGATCTTGCAGATGGCAAGGTGGAGAATCAGGGCTTATATCATGTTCTCTTGGACTCTGACTCCGTGGCTTTTCCACTGCTTCCCTCCCCAGAGCTCAGCTATGGCTCCCGCATCTGTTCCACTGGCACACTTACTTCTGCTGAGATGATCAGAGCAGGAAGCAGGAAAGTCGACTTCCCTGAAAGAGGTAATATGCCCAGGGCTGTCAGGAGGAAGGCCCATGGGAATGCTTCTAGCATCAGAGTCCTTTGTGGTTTTCTACCAGAAGGCGCCGTACTGGTGTCCGTCCAGAGAAGGCCGGGCAGTCAATGCAATTTAACCCCATGCTCAATTATTCAACACAAATAAGAGTTGAATTAAGATTCATGGTTTCATGATTATTGTTGCATGACCCAAGCATTTAACTGGTGGTGGACATAATTACGTGAGTCCAGCAGTCTGATCCCTAAAATCTTCCTCAGACTTTCAACCTCCAAAAATCATTTTTGGTAACAGCCATCTTGTAATTATCACAAAGTCCAAAGTGGAGAAGGCCTCTCTGCAGACTCCGTGCCCCAGGGAAGGTCGGTTGAACAAGTCCCTCTCGGGAGGAGGGCTGAGGTTTCACCTAGTGTCTGTCAGCCAGATGCATGACCTCTGGTTCCAGGAGACAATCTCTGGCGTTTGCTTAGTGGGATGGATGGGAATCTGGGCAGTGTGGGAGGTGTCGTCCCTGGAGGTTACTGAAATCCACATCTGCAGATGGGCCAGAGGGAGGGAGGGATGTCTGTGTGTCCCCTTCCCCATGACACTTCAGGGCTTCTTAGGATCAGGTGGGTGACTTTGGGGCAGTGATTTAACCTCTCAGTGCCTCGGTGTTGCCACCTGGAAGTCAGAGTGGATGGACCTTCCCTGACAGGGCAGTTATGAGGGCCACAGCAAGCGCCCAGATAAATAAGTGCCGGTGACTGGAGTGTGGTGCACGGACAGCTTGTGCTGGGCAAAGTGCTCATCTGATTCTCACATGTCCTGTTGCTGATTGTCTGAGGACGCCCTTGACACTGCTTGGCAGTCCTGACGCTGCTTACTTGGGTCACCTCCCAAATAAACCACTCACCCTCCCTGTCACAGGGTCTGCCCCGGGGAAAGTCCAAGACAGGGGGCTGAGGGGAGGCGTGGGCCTAGCAGGAGCAAGGCTGTAACCCAAGTCAGAAGGAACTGGGTCCTGGGAAACGTTCCAGATTAGGATTTGGTCTCAGGAAAAAGGCAGGAGCCAGGTTATTAGACTTGGCCCCCAAGGATGATATGACGATGATGTGAAACGTAAGAACAGCAGAAGTTTTTACAGGTGCCTGTTGTGTACCAGGCACTGCTTATACACAAATGAATTCATTTCATTCTCACCAAAACCCTGGGTGTAGGTTCTATTATTGTCCCCACTTCACAGATGAGGAAACCAAGGCTCACAGAGGTTAAGTAACTTGCTGAAGGGAAGAGTAGGGTGAGGAGTGAGGCAGATTCAGGGCCTTCTCTCCTCAGTTACTGGCTGCATTAAAGGCTCTGAGAGGTCCTGTGGCAGAGAAGCAGGTGGTCTGCAGTTTTTCTCAAACACCTGTGACAAAGAATCCTCTATGCAGAGGATCTCTCTGACCCAAACAGCTTGGGGCTTCCAGGACAGATGTGTAAAGCACTGCTTACCACGGAGATTGCCCCATTTACCGCTGGCTCTCCTTATAGTTGCAGGGGGTGAACCATGTTCCCCCAAGGCTGGGAAGAGGTAATGGGGCTGGGGGCCCAGCTGTGAGGGCTGCAGTGGAGCAGCTGCAGAGGGCTGGCCGGGGGCAGGGGTGAGGAGAGATGCACTGGAGAAGGAACTGCTGGACTGGACGGGTGGGTACCTGGGAGTGTTCACTGTGCTGTGAACTCAGAGATTTCGCAGCGTGCTGGGATGGGGGAGCTGCCAAGGGCTGACTCTAGAGAGGATGGAGGATCTGAAGGGAAGGAGTAAGGGATGGAAAGTCAGAACACAATGGAGATCTGATCTTTGCAGAAGAATGACTGAACTCGGAGTTGGGAGACCAAGTTCTGTGCCCAATTGCCCCTAGATCAGTGTGGACCTTGGACTTCACATCTGCAGAATGAGTGGCTTTAACTGGATGGTCTTCAAGTTCCCTTTCAGTTCAGCACTCAGGTCTCTGTGTCTCTGCATGCTGCGTCCCCTCTGCCCCCCAGATGACCAGTGGCTTTCCAGCTAGACCAGCCTCCTGCCAAAGGAAGCATGTGATCCTGTGCTGGGAGACCCTGGGGAAAATCCCTCGTGGGTCTGGGACTCTGCAGGAGCTGTTTGTGCCCCTCCCCATGCAAATTTGCATGTCTCAAGCTCACACCCCTTTCCTGGTTCTGCAACACTGCCCTTCCTGAGTCACTGACGTCCCTGTCTCCATGGGATTGCTCCCAACAGTGTGCAAGCACCCCACTATTTCTCCCGCCACAAGACCCCTCATTCCTGCTGCAACCCCATTCCATTGCTTCATTTTGCAGTCACCCTCCCTGAAAGTGTTTGCTATCCTTGCTCTCCCACCTCCTCCCCTCCTGGGATCCTGTTCTCACTGAGCTCTACCTGAGGGGCTCATCTGTACCTGGACCTGGTTCAGATGACAAGATCCTGGGCCTTGCACCTCAATGGGCCTTTTGTGGGCTCTACAGAGCGGGTGAGGACATTCTGCCCTTGGGAGGAATGCCATAGTCTCCTGGCTGACCAGTCACCAAAGGTCAGCCCAAATTCAGCAGCAACATAGAGCTCCGAGTGTCAGGGATGTGCAGACATACTTGGAAATGGCCACAGATCACATGTACTCTTCTCACTCTGAGTTCTGTAGAGTGCTAAGTGTCTTCTCTCAAGGACAGAAAATAAAATAATTCTTGCTTCTCAGTCTTCTGAATGAGATAAGAGAGTCATGAGTAGATGTGCCTGCTGGTCCCCGTTACTGCTCCAGGGCCTGAATCCCCCTTTTTGGAGGAGTTGTCCAAACTTGCTGCTAGAGGCTCAGCTGATGATCTCTGCCCACCTTGAGCTATTCTGGGCTTCAGACCAATCAGATAAATGACAGTTCCCTCCTACAGACTAAGGGTGGAAGGCGTGGGCAGTGGGTTAATAGCTATATACGTGGGACATGCACTCCCCAGGGACTAGAAGGACAGACCCTTTGGGCCAGATTTTGTCTCTTGGTTTCTTGAATTTTCTGTCTTGTGATAAATGATCTGATTTAATGTGATCCTGAGAGGGTGAGATATTTCTGATCTGAGCAGTTTCTATAAAACCCCAAATATAATAGTGTCCCAGTGGAGGAACAGAGAGATGATAAGGCAGAAACTTATCATCGCTGTATACTTTAATACTTAACTATTTAGTATCAATATTTACACATTCACGTTGTATTATATATACCACATTAGTATATGTATATATGCATATATACACAAAGTCACCATGTCACGAGTGCGAGTGACTGTACCCAGGAATTCCACACTTCTGCGCTTTACGAAGGGATTTGCCAAAGCCTTCCTTGAAGTCCTGTGCTCTCCAGGGATGAACAGAGAAGGATTTTCCTTCTAAAACATTTTCTATTCCGTCTCAGATGCAACCTTAAGAGCGTGTTTAACTTCTCTTTCACATTCTGTTCAATTCAACCAGCATTTCCCCAAGTTCCTACAAAGTCTTTGGACACTGTGCTTGGCAGTGTGGGGGAACAAAGATGAATGAGATTCATGTTCAAAGGGAAAGTAGATGCTGTAGATGCTCTCACAAAGGTGGATCTTAGAGAAAAATGTGCCTAGGATGCTGTTGTCAGGTCCAACTCTGCAAAATGCTCAGGGTTGTCTGCAAATCCAACCAGCAGCTGAGTGCAAAGAAGGGCTTCTAGTGTCTGAGGCTTGTGCAGAGGTCACCTGGAGGAAGGGAGGAACTTCTCTGTTGTCTTCCCCCATCACTGAGCATGTTCCATAAAAGTTGTATTTTTTGAAACAAAACAAAACAAAACAAAACAAAACAAAAACAACAGGGCAATATGTTGACACAATGGCTTTCAAAGCTACCACAAAAAGCCATTAGAGGAACCCCCTGACAGCAAGTTCCAAGCTACTCAGGGAAGACAGGTGAAGAATGATGGCATCTATAGGGTTTTTTGGTTCTTCAGAAAGCAGGTGCAGTTCCCGTAATGTGTCCCACCTCTGGGGTCATCCACCTCATTTTTGCACCTGCTCATGCCTCTGATGTTGGTAGTTGTGGATTCCTGGGGCAGGCTGCAGTGATTTGCTTCCTTTAGACCTTTTTTTTTCCTGCAAGGGAGTGGATTTTGTCTATGAAATTTGAGTGTAGCTGAGATGGGTGGAGGTGAGGATGTCGTGAGCAGCCTGATATGGAGAGGAACATACTTGGCTCCTGCTCTTAGGGGAAAACAGTCTGTTATCTGTAAGTGTGATGTTAGTTGTGTCTTTTGCAGATGCCATTCATCAGGTTCAGGAATTTTCCTTGTATTCCCAAGTTTGCCAAGAATTTTCATGATGAGCAGATGTTGGATTTCGTCAAATGCTTTTTTTTCTGCATTATTGAGATGATAATGCTATATTTCTGTAGTCTGTCAATATGGTGTATTACACTGATTAAGGTGGTTTGTATTGAAATTTTTATTGTGGTAAAATATACTCAACATAAAATTCACCCATGTAACCATTTTTAAGTGTATAGATCAGTGACATTAAATATATTCATATTGTTGTGCAATCATTATCACTATCCATTTCCAGAACTTTTTCATCTTCCTAGATGGAAACTTCCATTAAACAGTCATTCTCTAGTCTCTGGGAACTACCATTCTACTTTTTCTGTTTCTATGAATTCACCTACTCTCAATACCTCATATAAGTGGACTCATACAGTATTTGACTTCTTGTGACTAGCGTATTAGCATAATGTCCTCAAAGTTCATCCATGTTGCAGCATTTGATAAGACTTACTTATTTGTAAAGACTGAATAATATTCCATTGTGTGTCTCTACCACATTTTCTTTATCCATTTATTCACCAATGGACATTTGGGTTGTTTGCTTTGCACCTTTTGACTGTTGTGAGTAGTGCTGCAATGAACACAGGTGCACAAATATCTTTTGAAGAGTTTCCTTTCAATTCCTCTAGATGTAGATCCAGAAGTGGGACTGCTGGATCCTATAGTAACTCTATTTTTAATTTTTTTGAGAAAATGCCATACTTTTTTTTATAGAGGTTGCATCATTTTACATTCCTACCAACTGTGCACAAGGGATTCATTTTTTCCATATCCTTGCCAGCCTTTCTTTCTTCCCTCCCCTCTCTTTT
>NW_012117376.1:10176957-10187816 GCF_000951035.1 Colobus angolensis palliatus
CCCCCACAATAGGACCCGGTGTGTGATGTTCCCCTTCCTGTGTCCAAGTGATCTCATTGTTCAATTCCCACCTATGAGTGAGAACATGCGATATTTGGTTTTCTGTTCTTGTGATAGTTTGCTGAGAATGATGGTTTCCAACTGCATCCATGTCCTTACAAAGGACACGTATGTTTATTGCGGCACTATCCATATGAATCTTAAGACTTTTTTTCTATTCCTGCAAAAAAATGCCATGGAAATTTTGTTAGCTCTCAATGCCTTAAATCTGTAGGTTGCATTGGGTAGTATGAAAAATTAAACATTATTAACTTTTCCAATCCATGAACATTGGATGTCTTTACTGTTATTTGTGTTTTTATTTCTTACAATAATGCTTTGTAGTTTTCAGTGTGCAAGTCTTTTGCCTTCTTTGTTAAGTTTATTCCTAAGTGCTTTATCCTTTTCAATGTTCTTGTAAATGGGATTATTTTCTTTTCAGATTGATCATTGTTGTTGTATAGAAATGCAACTGCTTTTTGCATGTTGATTTTGTATCTGGCAACTTTGCTGAATTCATTTATTAGTTCTAACTGTGTGTGTGTGTGTACCTTTTAGGATTTTCTACACATGAAATCATATCATCTTGATTGGAGTTAATTTTACTTCTTCCTTTCTAATTTGGATGCCTTTTAATTCTTTTTTTTTTTTTTAATCTAATTGCTTTGGCTAACAACACTTCCAGGATGATGTTTTTAGAAGTGGTGAGAGTGGGCATCCTTGCCTTGTTCCTGATCTTAGAGGAAAACGTTCAGCATTTCACTATTGAACATATGTTATCATTGTGCTTTTCATATACAGACTTTATTGTGTTGAGATAGTTTCCTTCTATTTCTAGTTTGTTGAGTGTTTTAAACATGTAAAGGTGTTAAATTTTTGTTAAATGCTTTTTATGCACTAATTGAGAGATTATGTGGTTTTTGTCTCTTAATGTGGTGTATTACTTTGATTGATTTTTGTATGTTGAAACATCCTTGCGTTCCAGGAATAACCTCCACTTAGTCATGGTTTATAATCCTTTTAATGTGCTGATGAATTTGATATGCAAGTATTTCACTGAGGATTTAGCATAACCTTAGCATAGGTTATAGGTTTGTTGGATTTTTTATTTCTTCATGACTTAATCTTCATATGTTGCATGTTTCTAGGGATTATCCATTTCTTTTAGGTTATCCAATTTAGTGACATGTAATTGTCTTAGTATTCTCTTATAATCTTTTTAATTTCTGTTGCATTAATTGCAATGGCCTCTCATTTCTAACGTTAGTTATTTGATTTTTTCTATTTTTTCTTAGTTAATCCAGCTAAGAATTTGCAAATTTCATTAATCTTTTCAAAAAATGAACTCTTAGTTGCATTGATTTTTTTCTATTGTTTTTCTATTCTCTATTTCATTTATCTCTGCTATAATCTTTATTATTTCCTTCCTTCCCTAACTTTGGGTTTGTTTGTTCTTATTTTTTCCCTTGAGGTGTAAATTTGGGTTGTTGATTTGAGATCTTTCTTCCTTTGATGTAAACATTTACAGCTATAAACTTCTCTATTAGTTCTATTTTTGTTGCTTCCCATAAGTTTTTGGTATACTGTGTTTTCATTTTTATTTGTCTCAAGATATTATCTAATTTTTTCTTGTTATTCTTTGACCCATTGGTTGTTTAAAAGTGTGTTGTTTAATTTCCACATATTTGTGGCTATTCTAGTTTTTTTCTAGTATTGATTTCTAGTTTTATTCTATTGTGGCTGGAAAAGATATTTTGTATGATTTCAATCATCTTAAATCTATTAAGACTTGTTTTGTGCTCTAACATGTAGTGTATCCTAGAGAATGTTTCATGTTTATTGTGTTGTTGTTGGGTTGAGTATTCTGTCTATATCTGTTGGTCCAATTAGTTTATAATGTTGTTCAAGTCCCCTGGTTCCCTACTGGTCTTCTGTCTGGTTGTTCTATCTGTTATTGAAAGTGGGAGTACTGAAGTCTTGTACTGCTAGTGTGTTGCTACCTATTTCTCTCTTCAAGTCTGTCACTGTTTGCTTCATATATTTAGGAACTCACCTGCTCCAGTCACACTGGCCTAATCAATATTCCTTAAACACACCTTGATGGGCCTCCCCCAAGGCCCTCACAGATACTGGTTCCTCCATCTGGAATGCCCCATCTTTGGCCCTCTGCCTGGCTCTGTCACATCTTCATAGCAGTCTTCCCTGACTGTCTCTCCCTGATCCAAATCAAGGAGAGGCCCCTTGTTCTAACTGTTCATTACATTCTTTAGTTTCCTTTCATTTTGTTCATCAAATTCCAAAATCATATATTTATTAGTGTTTATTTAACAATTGTGTCTCTCATGAGCCTGTTTGTTATGTGAGGTCAGGCCTGTGTTGTTGTCAGCTGTGGCCCCCTGCCTAGCACAGAGTTGGGTAAAGACACCCAATAAAGCCCTTGCCAGATGAGTGAACAAAGGAATGAATATCTTTACTTTTCTTTTTTTTTTTTTTTACAAATTTATGATGTACATCTTATTTTTGTTTTATCATTGAAGCAACTGAGACTCAGAGAGGTGAAGCCACTTGCCCAGGGTCGTGTAGCAGATCACGAGCAGAGTTGGGACTTGAACTCAGGCATGGAAAAAGTCCTACAAGCATCATTCATGGGGAAACAGAGAGAGGGAACCCCAGGCATTGGTGTCTCCAGATTCCTCCTTGGAGTTCCAGCTCAGGCAAGGACTCCACACACCTTTGTCAAATGCCAGTCTGTGGTCTCCAGTTGCCACATGGGTCATCTGACCTCTTGCTTTGCCCTTAAGCCACACCCAATTCTCCAGCCATCCTGACCATGTGCTCTACCTTGAACAGGCCAAATGCTCACAAGCCTCTGAGCGTTTGCACCTGCAGTTGCCCCTAGCTGGAGTATCCTTCTCACTGTGTCCTACCAACAAGCTCATACTTGCCCTTCTTGGCTGGGTTCCATGTCACTTCTGGGTTCAATGTCACTTCTGTGAGGCTTCCTTGACTTCCCCAGGGACGTTCGGGCAAGCCTTGCCCAGAGCTCCTCCAGCACTTCACAGTTCCTGGCAACCAGCACCTCCACCAGGCTCACCTGTTCCTGTGAATTCCCTGACCACTCCTCGAAGATCAAGTCAAGGATTATAACATGTTACATAAATGCTTGTGGGTGTCTGAATGAATGAATGCATGCATGGGTGAGTGACTGAAGGCATTAGGCCATGGAGAGATGAAAGGGCCTCTGCAACCACCTCCTATCCTCCTGAAGTGTGAACATCAAAGGTCACCAACACTGAGGGGACTCACAAATGGAGGCTTCAGGGACTGGAAATGGCACAGAAAAGTCATTCAGTCCATCCCTGTGCTTCTAGGCCAGGAGACTGTTGTTCTGATTTTATGGATGAACCAGAGGGGTTGGTCCCTATATCCAAAGTCACACAATCAATACCTTGCCAAGAACCTTGATTTCCAGCAGCAACAGTCAAACCATCATCAACCACAATAATTGGAGCAGAGTGAAACTATGGGCATTGCGTGCTCAGCACATGCCTGGTCCTGTGCTGTGGGTATTGTTTCATCTCCTTTAACCCTCACTGCAACCCAATCATTACTCTTATCCTCATTCAATTAATTAATTTAGGCTTTCATGGTGCCTTATTTTCTCAGAACAATGAAGTATGTTCATTTAAAAATGTTTCAAGCAATAAAACGAGAGCTCCCATCTTCTCACACCCTTAGGCCCATTTTATAGATAAGAAAACTGAGGCACTGTCTACACAACACACCCTTATTCTCTATGAATGTTCAACTGAGTTGTTGTTTGCCTGATGTGATGCCTGAAACTCAGCGACTCACAGGGAAAACCAAGGCCTGGGAAGGTCAGGCAGTTGGAAACAATTGGTTCTCTTGAATGGACTGTTTTTCTCTCGGCCATTGTCAGCGAATCAGTATTCACTTGGGCCACCCAGTATGGTGCCTGCCTCCCTGCTCAGGGGCGGCAGAGGAAGTGCTGGTGAAATGTAAATAGAGGTGTGCTGAGTAACCTGGATGGAGACCACGTGCAGGCGGTTCTCGGGGAGTCCATAAATCTGGGCTGATGAATTACCTGGGCAGGTGCCTCTGTCACTAGCTTCCCAGCTCAGGACAGGACTGGCGTAATTACTTCTTTGGTGGTGGCTGTCTGGAGTGAGCTGGTCCATTTTTCTCTTTTATTTGTGTTGAATTTCAGGAAAGTGTCCTCTGCAGGCCCCTTTCTAAATGTTGGATTTATTTGATGACTCCACTAGTGACAAGGTCCAGGTGTGTCCTGTGGTGAGAAGGACTCGGCCCCTTGGCCCCGCCACCCAGAGGCTTCTCTCAGAGAGTGTGATGGGTGGGGTCCCCATAACCACCACCATCCTCTCCATCAGTGGCCCCGTGCATGTCCCTTCCCTCCTCCTTGCCCTGCTCTTTGGACTGGGCTTGCCTTAACCTGAGGCAGCTGGGAACCGCTGAGGTGAGGAAGTCTTTGGGGTGTGTCTGGGAGGGCAACTTCAAAGGAAACCCCCAGTTCCCTGAGACAGTTTCCCATCTGCCCGGTGAGGACTCCTGGCTGGTCGAGGACATGTGGGTTCTGTGTCCTTGTGACATCAATGAAAATGGACAGGGACAGCGCTCCCTCGTCCCAGGCCCAGTGCCAGGTGCTTCACCCTTCCCCCACTCACTCCTCATGGGAGCCCATTTTGCAGACCAGAAAGTGAGGCACAGAGTGGTGGTCACAGACAGGAAGTAACCTTCCTGGAGTTCCAGCTCAGACGGGGGAACACCCTCAGGGGCTCACAGTCTGATGGGGAGACACATGCCTAAATGGACAGTTACGATGCAGGATAGTAAGCGCTATGCAAAGCTGAGTATAGGATTTTAAGCAGCATTTAAAATAGCACTGAAGTGAGGGGTTTACAGGTCACAGGCCAGGCATGTGGGCTTGAGACCCAGCTCTGCCAATGACTGGCTGTGGGACTCTGGACAAGTGACTTACCTTGCTGAGCCTCAGTTTTCTTATGTTTACAATGGGAATCATGTCAGTGCCCATGCCATGGGGATATTGGAGGAACAAATTTGATAATGCATTCATATGCCTGGAACATGGTAGGTGCTTATTAAATAGTTACTTTTATTAATCTATCTCATACACAGATGTTTAGTGATCATCTATTATATGCTAGACTGGAAAGTGAGAATTCATTGATGAACAAAACCAGACATAGACTTTGTTCTCAAGGATTGCAGTCTATCAGAGGAGAAGGGAGAGATTGATTAAATAATTGCAGGTTGAATAGGAATCACAAACTGAGGTCAGCTTTTAAGCGGGGGGATGAGGCCCTAGGAATGCCTGGAACACAGTGTCCTAGGGTAGCTGGTATGTGCCGTGGCATTGCCAGCGAGGGCTCCACCAAGGAGGTGGTAGGTGAGCCAGAATCTTACAGACGAGTAATATTTAACTAGGCAGAGGAGGTGGAGAAAGAAAATTCTAGACCTATAGTGCCCCTGTGGCAGAGGAGCCCCTGACACCTTCTTGGCTGAGAGGTGGCTACTATGGCTGCACAGCAGAGGGCAGGAGTGAGTGGGAGGGAGAGGGGTGGGGAGGTAGGTGCCCCAGGGTGTCTGGGCTCCGAGGCACTTGGGCTTGAGACAGCTCTGCCACCAGCTGGCTGTGGGACTCTGGGACAGTCACTTACCTCACTGAGCCTTGGTTTCTTATCCCTACGATGAGGATCAGGTTGGGATTTGGGGGATTCGATTAGTTAATGCAGTTCAGTGCTTGGCACAGTGGCTGGCACAGAGTAGGTGCCTACTAAACAGTAGCTCTCCTTTAGGCACCCAATAAGCAGGGGTTTAGTGAGCCCCTGCTGCATGTCAGGCTCTGCTCAGGTAACAGAATTCAGTGGTAAAGAAAACCAGATGCAGGCCCCATCCTCAGGGATCTCAGAGCCTAGTGGAGGAGGGAGAGGCCATTGATTAAAGAATACCAGGGCTGGGAATGCGAATCACAAATGGAGTTTAGCTCTGAAGGGGGAAGGTGGGACCTAGGGGGTGCCTGTTACAAAGGATCTGGGGTTAGCCCTGGGGCAGGAGCCCTCCCCAAGAAGATGACAGGTCAGCTGAGATCTGCAGTAATTTGACACTTTCTATGTACAGGGATGAGAAAGAAAATTCTAGACTTGCAGTGCCCCTGTGGCAGAGGAACCCCTGACACCTTCTTGGCTGAGAGGTGACTGCTATGGCTGGAGGGCAGAGGAGAGGTGTGAGTTGGGAGGGAGGGTGTGGGCATGCAGGTGCCCCAGGGTGTCCAGGTCACACTGAGGCTTCCGTGTTGTGCTGAGAGGAGGGGCAGAGTGGTGGGGTGGCCTTTCCACACTGTTCCTCTGGATGCTGTGGGGAATGGGCAGGGGTAGAGAGAGGGTGGGAAGGGCAGGGCCAGCTGGGGCCAAGGCAGTGGCCAGGCCAGAGGTGATCAGTAATGGAGAGGAGAGGATAGGTTCAGAGACATGAGGGGGTTCCAGAAAGACCAGCTCAGAGGTGGAAAGAAGGCTCCTGGCTGGGGTGACTGGATGGATGGTGGTGCCGTACATGAGAGGAAGGGACCCAGACAGGGCTCATTTCTGGGGAGCATGGAGCCCGTGAGTCTGGACCTGTGCATGTGCAGTCTGTGATGCCTTTGAGATTCCACACTTGATGCGGAGTTGGGGGCTGGGTCTTGCTATGCAGACCCCTGGATTGGAGGCCCTGAGAGAATCCAGAGAACAGTCTCCAGCTTTGCGCTCAGGGGCTCACATATGGGGGCTCCATGGACCATCACAGGTAAAGGTTGTTGAGCAGAGTGGACACCCCTACCCTGAGGAGAGTGTGGGGCAGAGGTCAAGGTCAGCTCTGCAGGGTCACTGCTGTGCTGAGTCCTGGAGGATGAGCAGGATTCACCAGGCAGAGAATGGGGAGGACATCAAGGGCTGAGGGGCTGTGTAGAGGCCCAGGTGCAGGGGAGCGAGTGCCCTGTGGTCAGGGATCTGGGAGACATTTGGAGGCTGTGTGTTGGTGTGTGGGAGGAGGAAGCAGCACAGGAGGTTGGGAGCTGCAGGCATCAGAGCAGGAGGGGCCTGGAATGTTGGGTGAAGAGTTTGCATGTTAGCCTGTGGGCCACAGGGATGCATCAGCTTGTTACTGTTTCAGCCGGAGGATGTGTTCAGAGCTTCTGCGTTTGGGGAAGGCACTTGGGTGCAGGTGAACAGGGAGGGAGGCTCTGGCAGCAAAGAAATCAGTTAAGAGACCTTCGATGCTGCAGGTGACAGGTGAGGGGAGGGACATCCCCACAGACAGACACTGTGGGGATGGTGAGACACTGGTGAACAGGAGCAGTCTGAGGGGACTGAGAGCACTCAGGCCAGTGAAGGGCACAGTGTAGATTATAGTTAGAGGTCTCCAGCGCTGTGAAGAGCGGGTAACCCTGGAGTGCTCTGTGGGCTGCCAGCAGGAATGAGAGACACATCCTTGAAGGGCCACACAGCAGGAAATGGAGTCACACAATGTGGGGCTGGGACAGGCCAGGCACTGTCCCCAGTGCTTTACATGAACACATGTAATAATCCTCACAGCGACCTTGGGAAGTAGGTGCTATTGTCATCCCTGTTTTATAGATGAGCAAATAGAGACAGAGAGGTGTAGTAACTTGCCCAAGGTCACACAGATAGTTTGTGGCAAAGCTGGGGCTTGAACCCAGGTGGTAGATCACAAGTCTATGCTCTTAACCCTTATTGTAGATGACTGTGTTGTCATGGTCCTCAAGGATCTACAAGGCCATGAAATAAAACCCAAAGGCAAACTGGATGAAAACAGAATATTTCTGGCTGTAGAGATCAGAAAAGGCTTCCTGGAGGAGGCAGCATTTTAACTTGGTCCTAAAAAGTGCAGAATTTTTGAATAGGCAAAACTGTAGTTTACGGGTCAGAATTATTTCACAAAACACACACTCTCTCTCAATAATTTAAGGAGAAATGTCATCAAGAACTTTCTTTCCAAAGGGTGGGCTTGGGGTGCATCTGATTGGAGGCACCTTGCTACATACTTCTACTTTGGTTTATTCCACTAAGAGACTGGGGAAGAAAATCTCTGGCATGTTCAGGCTCTGTCTCTTAAGACAGGAAATTCCATAATCTGGGAAGGGGTTTCTGTTGCTGGGTGACCACGAACAATGGTAGAGGCACACTCCACATTGTGATGGTGGACATTTGAGTGGAGAGGTCAAAAATATTCAAGTGGAAAATACTACTTTGGAGGAGCCCGTGTTTATTGGAACAGAAAGACAAAAACACAAAGTTCTTTCCTTACACAAGACATGCATCGTGGCTCTCTGGTGGAAGTAGAGGAGGCTGATACTAGGGAGGTGGGTTCAAAGTGTTTGTTAAACAATTGTCAAGGCTGACTTCCAAGATGGCGGAATAGGAACAGCTCCAGTCTGCAGCTCCCAGTGAGATCGACGCGGAAGACAGGTGATTTCTGCATCTCCAACTGAGGTACCTGGTTCATCTCACTGGGACTGCTTGGACAGTGGGTGCAGTCCACGAAGGGAGAGCTGAAGCAGGGTGGGGCATCGTCTCACCCAGAGAAGCACAAAGGGTCGAGGGATTTCCCTTTCCCAGCCAAGGGAAGTCGTGACAGACTGTATCTGGAGAAACAGTACGCTCCTGACCAAATACTCACTATTCCCACAGTCTTAGCAACCAGCAGACCAGGAGATACCCTCCCATGCCTGGCTTGGTGGGTCCCACACCTGCAGAGCCTTGCTTACTGCTAGTGCAGCAGTCTGAGATTGACCTGTGATGCTGCAGCTGGACGGGGGGAGGGGCATCTGCCACTGCTGAGGCTTGAGTAGCTCACAGTGTAAACAAAGAGGCCTACACAGGGCCCATCACAGCTTAGCAAGGCCTACTGCCTCTATAGATTCCACCTCTGGGGGCATAGTAGAACAAAAGGCAGCAGATAGCTTCTGCAGACTTAAACGTCCCGTCTTACAGCTCTGAAGAGAGCAGTGGTTCTCTCAGCACAGCGTTTGAGCTCTGAGAATGGACAGACTGCCTCCTCGAGTGGGTCCCTGACCCCTGTGTAGCCTGACTAGGAAACACCTCCCAGTAGGGGCTGACAGACACCTCAAACAGGCAGGTGCCCCTCTGGGACGAAACTTTCAGAGGAAGGATCAGGCAGCAATAATTGCTGTTCTGCAGCCTCCACTGGTGATACCCAGGCAAACAGGGTCTGGAGTGGACCTCCAGCAAAATCCAACAGACCTGCAGCTGAGGGACCTGACTGTTAGAAGGAAAACTAAAAAACAGAAAGGAATAGCATCAACATCAACAAAAAGGACATCCACACCAAAACCCCATCTGTAGGTCACCAACATCAAAGACCAAAGGTAGATAAAACCACAAAGATAGGGAGAAACCAGAGCAGAAAAGCTGAAAATTCCAAAAAACGAGCTCCTCTTCTCCTCCAAAGGATCGCAGCTCCTTGCCAGCAAGGAAACAAAACTGGATGGAGAATGAGTTTGACAAATTGACAGAAGTAGACTCCAGTGGGTCAGTGATAACAAACTTCTCCAAGTTAAAGGAGCATGTTCTAACCCATTTCAAGGAAGCTAAAAACCTTGAAAAAAGGTTAGATGAAAGGCTAACTGGAATAAACAGTGTAGAGAAGACCTTAAATGACCTGATGGAGCTGAAAACCATGGCATAAGAACTTCATGATGCATGCCCAAGCTTCAATAGCCAATTCAATCAAGTGGAAGAAAGGATATCAGTGATTGAAATCAAATTAATGAAATAAAGTGAGAAGACAAGATTAGAGAAAAAAGAGTGAAAATAAATGACCAAAGCCTCCAAGAAACATGGGACTATGTGAAAAGACCAAATATATGTTTGTTTGGTGTACCGGAAAGTGATGGGGAGAATGGAACCAGGTTAGAAAACACTCTTCAGGATATAATCCAGGAGAACTTCCTTAACCTAGCAAGGCAGGCCAACATTCAAGTTCAGGAAATACAGAGAACACCACAAAGATACTCCTCGAGAAGAGCAACCCCAAGGAACATAATTGTCAGATTCACCAAGCTTGAAATAAAGGAAAAAAATTAAGGGCACCAGAGAGAAAGGTCAGGTTACCCACAAAGGGAAGTCCATCAGACTAACAGCAGATCTCTCGGCAGAAACCCTATAAGCCAGAAGAGAATGGGAGCCAATATTAAACATTCTTAATGAAAAGAATTTTCAACCCAGAGTCTCATATCCAGCCAAACTAAGCTTCATAAGTGAAGAAGAACTAAAATCTTTTAAAGACAAGTGAATGCTGAGAGATTCTGTCACCAGAGACAGAAAATAGATAGACTGCTAGCAAGACTAATAAAGAAGAAAAGAGAGAAGAATCAAATAGATGCAATAAAAAATGACAAAGGGGATACCACCACTGATCCCGCAGAAATACAGACTACCATCAGAGAATACTGTAAACACCTCTATGCAAGTAAACTAGAAAATCCAGAAGAAATGGATAAATTCCTGGACCCATACACCCTCCCAAGACTAAACCAGGAAGAAGTTGAATCGCTGAATAGACTGATAATAGGTTCTGAAATTGAGGCAATAATTAATATCCTACCAACAAAAAAAGTCCAGGACCAGATGGATTCACAGCCGAATTCTACCAGAGGTACAAAGAGGAACTGGTACCATTCCTTCTGAAACTATTTCAATCAATAGAAAAAGAGGAAATCCTCCCTAACTCATTTTATGGGGTTA
>NW_012117376.1:10188096-10188524 GCF_000951035.1 Colobus angolensis palliatus
CTACTTATGACAAACCCACAGCCAATATCATACTGAATGGGCAAAAACTGGAAGCATTCCCTTTGAAAACTGGCACAAGACAGGGATGTCCTCCCTCACCACTCCTATTCAACGTAGTGTTGGAAGTTCTGGTTAGGGCAATCAGGCAAGAGAAAGATATAAAGGGTATTCAATTAGGAAAAGAGGAAGTCAAATAGTCTCTGTTTGCAGATGACATGATTGTATATTTGGAAAACCCCATTGTCTCAGCCCAAAATCTCCTTAAGCTGGTAAGCAACTTCAGCAAAGTCTCAGGATGCAAAATCAATGTGCGAAAATCACAAGCATTCCTATACACCAATAGTAGTCAAACAGAGAGCCAAATCATGAGGGAAGTCCCATTCACAATGACTACGAAAGAATAAAATACCTAGGAATCCAACTTACAA
>NW_012117376.1:10193195-10204739 GCF_000951035.1 Colobus angolensis palliatus
TAGGTGGGAATTGAACAATGAGCACACATGGACACAGGTTGGGGAACATCACACACTGGGGCTGGTTCGTGGGGTGGGTGGCTAGGGGAGGGATAGCATTAGGAGAAATACCTAATGTAAATGATGAATTGATGGGTGCAGCAAACCAACATGGCACGTGTATACCTATGTAGCAAACCTGCATGTTGTACACATGTACCCTAGAACTTAAAGTATAATAATAACAACAAAAAATAGTCAATGTTGTGCACGGTGGCTCATGCCCATAATCCCAGCACATTGGGAGGCTGAGGTGGGCAGATCATGAGGTCAGGAATTCAAGACCAGCCTGGCCAACATGGTAAAACCCTGTCTCTACTGAAAATACAAAAATTAGCTGGGTGTGGTGGCGGACACCTGTAATCCCAGCTACTAGGGAGGCTGAGGCAGGAGAATTGCTTGAACTTGGGAGGTGGAGCTTGTAGTGAGCTGAGATCACACTCTTGAACCCCAGCCTGGGTGACAGAGCAAGACTCCATCTCGGAAAAAAAAAAAAAATAAGTCAATGCTGGGCACAGTGGCTCATGCCTGTAATCCAAGCACTTTGGGAGGCTGAGGTAGGAGGATCACTTGAGGTCAGGAGTTCAAGACCAGCTGGGGCAACACAGAGAACCCCATCTCTACAAAAAATTTTAAAACATTAGGCAGGCATGGTGGCACACACCTGTGGTCCCAGCTACTCAGGAGGCTGAGGCAGAGAATTTCTTGAGTCCAGGAGTTTGTGAGTGAGCTGTGATCGTGTTACTGCCCTTCGGCGTGGGTGACAGAGCAAGGCCCTGTCTCATTAAAAATAATCGCATTAAAAAATGAAAAAAGTTGGGAGAAAAGTCAAAAAGTTGGGAGAAAAGATACTTTTGTGAGAATCCTTGTCCTTGAAACGCCGTTGGGTGGAAAGTCAGTTTGTTGCTCTCAACCACTCCTTTTTGACCATGGTGTAGACTAAAGTAAACACAGGCACCTATAGAAATCAGGTGACCTCTCCAGCCCTCAGGAAGGTTCCTGCCTCTCAAACATCTGCCAGCACCGCCATATCACTCTCTGCAAAAATAAGTAAGCAGGAGGGAACCAGTTTGTGTGGGACCAGATCCTAAATGGCAAAAAGAATATTGGGAGAATTCTTCAGGCTATCCCCAAAAGGTTAAGAAAAAGAGAATCAGATTCCCAAAGAGGAAATCCAATTAGAATTAAACAAAGGGAAAGTAGGCTTTCATTTTCAGGAATACAAAGAAAATATTTACCTTGTGGAAAAGGAAAGACAAGCAAGATATTAAGAAACTTGAAAGTGTCTCCTCAAGCTGATGAAAGAATCCAAGCCAAAGGTTTTTAAATCTTCTATTAAACTCCTTATTATAAGTCATACCCCAAATTTCAAACATCAGTGAGTATATTATTTTTTACCCATTCTAGTCCTTCAAAGAGGGTCGGTTGCCATTCAGACTACAAGTGCTCCATTGTTAACCATGAACCATGTCATTATTCTTTAATTTTCACTGTCAACTTTCCATAGTCTTATTTCTTAAAGCGATTTTCCACTTTGGTTTCTTCTAGCTTGAATTCCGCCAACCTCTCCCCTCAAAAACAAGACAAAACAACTCCAAAACTACGAATTCAACTGTATATATATATCAGTATAGAAAAGTTGGAAAAATACAGAAATTTCATCAACTAGAAACAACCAAGAATGACATCATAGGGTATTTTCTTTTTATTTATAAATACATGTATCTTTACAGACAGAATGAGGATAAAACACAGACAGTTCAGCATGCAACCTATTAAAAAAAGCTAATGTTTTCTTAAAAACAAGTACAAGAATGCATATAAGAATGCTTGTGATTTTTGCACATTGATTTTGTATCCTGAGACTTTGCTGAAGTTGCTTATCAGCTTAAGGAGATTTTGGGCTGAGGCAATGGGGTTTTCTAAATATACAATCATGTCATCTGCAAACAGGGACAGTTTGACTTCCTCTTTTCCTAATTGAATACCCTTTATTTCTTTCTCCTGCCTGATTGCCCTGGCCAGAACTTCCAACACTATGATGAATAGGAGCGGTGAGAGAAGGCATCCTTGTCTCGTGCCAGTTTTCAAAGGGAATGCTTCCAGATTTTGCCCATTCAGTATGATATTGGCTGTGGGTTTGTCATAAATAGCTCTTATTATTTTGAGGTACATTCCATCAATACCAAATTTATTGAGAGTTTTCAGCATGAAGGGCTGTTGAATTTTGTCAAAAGCCTTTTCTGCATCTATTGAGATAATCATGTGGTTCTTGTCTTTGGTTCTGTTTATATGATGGATTACATTTATTGATTTGCGTATGTTGAACCAACCTTGCATCCCAGGGATGAAGCCCACTTGATTGTGGTGGATAAGCTTTTTGATGTGCTGCTGGATTCGGTTTGCCAGTATTTTATAGAGGATTTTTGCATTGATGTTCATCAGGGATATTGGTCTAAAATTCTCTTTTTTCGTTGTGTCTCTGCCAGGCTTTGTTATCAGGATGATGCTGGCCTCATAAAATGAGTTAGGGAGGATTCTCTCTTTTTCTATTGATTGGAATAGTTTCAGAAGGAATGGTACCAGTTCCTCTTTATATCTCTGGTAGAATTCGGCTGTGAATCCATCTGGTCCTGGACTTTTTTTGTTGGTAGGCTATTAATTATTGTCTCAATGTCACTTGGAAGAAAGAAAATGGAAACCTTAGATTTCTAAGTGGTGGGGTCCAGATGCTCTAAACGAGTTTTCAATGTTTTGTTTCTAAAATAAAGTATTTGGTCATGAGCAGACAGGCGGGTGAAGCCCTGGGGGAGGTGAGTGCGTAGGGGTGGTGTCAGGTCAGGACATTGTGATGCTCCCAGTATATAAGGCCAGACATGGCCATTGCACTTGCTACGTTGCCTGCACCTGCCTACCTACAGCCCATGGTCCTCCTGAGCACGACCAGACCGACCCACAGAGCTGAGATGGGAGGAAGCATGTTGGCCAGGCTGGGGCAGGCGCTGCTGATTCTGGGACTGTTGCTACCTCTGCAGACAGCTGCCGAGACAACCGTGCAAGCTGCCACCACTGTGGGTGTCAGCGTCCTGCAGTCTTCAGCTGGTGTCCTCGTCTTGTCTCTCTCCCTTGTTCTTCATCTCTATTGTTGAGACTCAGGCTGAGCAACAGCACTTCTCCAACTCACCTTTTCAAACCCAACCCACAAGGCATCTCAAGGAAAAACAATGATAAGAGGGCTTCATCAAATCTACCAATTCCACCCCATATCTTTTTGAAATGGACAATGTTGCAAAGCCCACATTTAACTCTTTTGAAGAGCATCAGGAGAACTTGACTTGTTGACAGGTGCCGACATGAAATCAGCTGGAGTTTCGCATGCAAGGTGAAATGGACAGATAACAGCCACAATTAGTGAAAGACATGGTTTCATTAAATGGGGCTTAAGAAATATAGACTCTCAAAACTCCACCTTGAAAAGAATTGATTTCACCTTGATCTAGAGAAAAAGGATGGGATGTGGAATGGAGATTGTTTTCATTTTGATTCATCAAATCTGTAAGACCATAAAAATGATTATATAATATAAAAAGTTGCCAAGACTCTCTTCTTATACTCTGGAAGGAACTTCTGGTTACTGCAAATTAGTACTAATTTAATGCAGTGTACTCTAAAGTTTTACACTGTTAAGCTTTCACTGTTTTCTTGGGGATGGCTCTTTCCTCTGGGGTTTGGAATTTAACATTGCATTTGATTTGTATGAAGTAATTGCCACTAGGCAGAGCAAGGATGGATTGGGATCTACCCCCAGTCTGAGGGTAATGAGTAAAATCTTGATTATAGCTTTATAAAGGCACATGGTAGGCACTTCCCATTACACAGTCCCACCCAATAAGAGTGCCAGATTTGTGTGTGTGTGTGTGTGTGTTTTCTTTTTAAGACAGGGTATAGCTCTGTCACCCAGGATGAGTGCAGTGGTGTGATCACGATTCACTGCAATCTCATGGGCTCAAGCAATCCTCCCACCTCAGCCTGCTGACCAGCTGGGACCATAGGTGTCCGCCACTATGTCTGGCTAATCTTTTTGCTTTTTGTAGAGATGGGGTCTCCCTCTGTTTCCCAGGCTGGTCTCAAACTCCTGGACTCAAGGGATCCTCCCACTTCAGCTTCCAGCAGTGCTGGGATTACAGGTGTGAGTCACTTTGCCCAGTCCAGATTCATTTAACCACAATATTTAACCTGGTTACAAATAGAAGAGTGTTGACTTCAATGAATCTTAAAACGTTGCTTTTATGGACAGACAGATGGGACCCTGTCTTCCCTCAACCATGCCAATGAGACTCAGTCTCCCATGGAGATGTGAGGTGGTTTTTCTTTTTATTTCTTGGAGAAGTGAGACTTGCTCTAAATGTCATCTCTAGGAACAGGGTTTGACCTGCAATATTTGTTTTACCAAGTGTATTAGTCTGTTCTCATGCTGCTAATAAAGACATACCTGAGACTGGGTGATTTATAAAGGAGAGATTTAATTGACTCATAGTTCCGCATGGCTGGGGAGGCCTCACAATCGTGGCTGAAGGCAAAGGAGGAGCAAAGTCACGTCTTACATGACAGTAGGCAAGAGAACATGTGCAGGGAAATTACCCTTTATAAAACCATCAGATCCTGTGGGACTTATTCAGTCCCACAGCATGGGAAAGACCCGCCTCCATGATTCAATTACTTCCTACCAGGTCCCTCCCGCAACATGTGGGAATTATGGGAGCTACAATTCAAGATGAGATTTGGGTGAGGACACAGCTCAACCACATCACCAAATGAAGGCCTTGGTGGGAGCCCTGAGGGTCTCCCGGGGTGGTAATTGCTTTAGCCAGGTGGGGCTTCCCAGGTTTTAGCTGTAGGGTTGGCCGGGCAGCCCAGAGTACTCCGAGACACCAAAACAAAATTGTGTATGTGTGTGTTTTTCTTCTTCTAATTCACGGGGTTGTGATCTCAAATGCTGCTCACAATCTTTTTCCCACAAGCCTCAAATCTACCAGTCCTTCAACCAGTCTTTTGGGGGGCTTTGCTAAGTTCCAGGTGGTGGGAAGCATTTTCATACTTACTTCTTTTCAAAGGAATGAATGGTAGAATTTCAGAAATTGGGCCCAGGCAGTGGAGATAGTAAAGTGGAATTAGTTAGATTGAATTTTAGGCTTTCAGGCTGTCAGGCCTGGGTTCAATTCTGGCTGCACTAAATATTAGGAGATGGCCTTGGGGAAGTCATTTTGCCTCTATTTGCTCCAATCCCACCCTGTGGAAGATCACAATAATAGAACATATCTTGTTGGGCCATTGTGAAAGTTAAATGAGATACATGTTAAGTGCTTATCACCATCCTGACACATAGTTAGTTAGTGCTCCTTAATTTCTGTCTTCCATTCCCTCTTAATTCTTCAGCTCCACTATGATATCCCTAAGGCCTGGGGCTGGCCTTGTTCACTCCAAGGTCCATTACCACCATCTGGGGAAGGGTTGCAGGTTTGGAATGTGGAGTTTGAGCCAAATGAGGCAGGAAGGAACAGTTATAGAGTCAACCATGTGCCTGACCCTGTGTGAAGCGTTTTTAAATGAGTCCTCTCTCTTAACCATCACAGTGCAATGGAGCTTTCTTTATCCCATTTTGCAGATAAGGAAGTGGAGGCTCAGGGAGGGTTAAGTCTCCCAAGGTCTCATTGCTGCTAAGAGCCAGTGCCAGGACTTGAGCCCAAGTCTCTGACAACAGAGACCTGGTGTTTTTCAGAACCCAACATTTCCAGGGAAGCTTGGAAACATGTGGAAGGATCAGCTGTGACAATCTGTGTGCCAGGGTCGGGTACTTGCTCAGTGTCAAGGCAGGTGGGAAGCAGGTGGAGCTAGCTTCCACTAGGAGCCAGCCAGGCAGGCTGGGCCCAAGCACCCAGGGTTTCTGAATGCATGTCATGTATCTCAGCTCTGCCTCCACGGACTGTTGTACAAGTTACCTAACTTCTCCATGCCTGTGTCTTCATCTGGTTTTGATTTTCAAGACCATTTCTCCATGTTAGAGTTTTCATGAAAATCAAATTACAGCCTCTGGAGCTGTGGTTGGCACAGGGAAGGCACAGAATTGGCATGCATGTTTTATAGGGCAGGAAGCTGGTGGGTGAGCATGGCTTTTCATTGCAGTCTCTGCCCGAGATGGAGTCGGCTGCCCTGTGAGGACATGACTCAACACACAGAAACCCAAATGTCCTGGCCGTATTCCCACCTGAATAATGATGCATCCCCGCAGCAGTTTCAGGAAGACAGTAACAGTATGGTGTCTGCTGTGGTACCACAGGGAGCTGCTCAGAGGGACCTGGGTTCAAACCCTGGCCTTACCCAAGACAATCTCCCCACCACCTGCCGAGCCCCTTATTTGTACCAGGCCTGAGGTTGGCAGGTTGCTATTGTCCCCATGTATAGATCAGGAAGCTGAGGCACAAACCAGTGGGCTGACTTGCCCAGTGCTGCTTTGCAATTCAGTGCTGGAGTTGGGATTGGGCCCTGGCGGGGAGACCCAGAAGAAGTCAGAGGAGCTTTGACAACAGGCTTTGGTTGAACACTGTTAAGCTCTTGCTATGTCAGGTACTCTGTGAGCCTTGCCTGTGTTACATTGCAGTTTCATAACACACCTATGAGGCAAGTTTGTTATTATTCTTATTTTATAGATGAGAACATTGAGGCACAGAGGAGTTAAACAATTTGTTCCAGGTTACACTGCCATTAGCAGCAGCGCTGTGATTTGAGTGCAGGCTGCCCAGTCCCAGAGCACACAGCTCCTCACCTGTACGCTTTCCTCTCCCTGAGGCTCTGTAGCCCATTACAGCCTATGAAGTCCATTTGACACATGCAGGTTCTTGCTGGATTCCCCAAAGGCTGATTTTACCACTGCCTATGAACCACTCAAGGGCAATGTCTGTCTCATTCATTCCTGTGTCCCAGTGCCCTGCACAGGGCCTGGCACATAGCAGGTGCATGATTCTTGAGTAGAGACCCACTGCCATCCCTTGCCCATCCCTGTCTGCCCCAGCATCACTGGGGCACCAGTGCACTGAGTTCGATAACTGTGCAGCTTTTCCAGCCCTGGGTATGGCCTCTGTCAGATGGGTGAGGCTCTGCTCTGGTGACCATGGTAGTGGCTTAAACAACAAAGGGCCATTTCTTGCTTATGCTGCCTGTTCACTGTGGGCCAGTGGAGGAGGCTGTCCCCATTATGGTCACCCAGGGGCCATGGGTAATAGAGCAGCTACCGTCTCACGTGTGTGCCAGAGGGATATGAGCTCTGGAGGGTCTCACTCCAGCAATCAAATGCCAAATCTGGAAGTAAGAGTAACATTCCTGCTCATGATTCACTGGCCAGCATCAGGTCCATGAACGTGCCCAGCCAGAGCACCAGGATGCCATCCTACCATGTGCCCAGAAGAGGGCAAGGTTGGAAATATTTTGAGAGTAGCAACAATGACTACTAAGGCACCAAGGGACGCTGCCCCAGCCTCTCCTGTCTGTCTTCCTCTCCCCACATTCTGGCCTAGTCCCAGTTGCTCACAATTTATACCCCCCACCCCTGATATAATCCCAGTAGCTGGGAAGGTAGAATTATCTGAGACTGAGGCTCAGAGCACCTGAATGACTTGCCTAAGGTCTCAGAGCTTGGAGAATTTATCCAGATGAAAACATAGATCTGTCTGGTTCTAGAGCTGATGGGTCCTCCTCTCCCTGAGTCGTGGTGCCCCTTAAAACTATCAGAAAATCTACAAGGTTGGAATGAGACACTATGGGCAGACAGGGGCCACAGACCACAGTGATCCAGGGAACAGGGGAGGGTCCCAAGAGGGGTTCTGTCCTGACGGTGGGCAGAATATGAGGGCTGGAGAGAGCGAAGGGCCAGCAGGTGCCCTGGCAGAGGCCCTAGGGGATAAGGGAGCATGGAGAAGACAGCCTGGCTGGTCGAATGTGGGAGGAAGGGGAGAGGAGGAGAGAGGGGGAAGGAAGGGGAAGTGGGAGAGAGAGTGGATCTAGCCAGATGTGGATGTGGGCTGATGCTCTGTAGGCCCAGAAGCACTGGGAACTTTGTTAAACTCCAGCTTCTGATGACCTAGGGCTGGGTGGGGCTGAGTCTGCATTTCTAATAAGAATAAGGTGATGTCCATGAGCATTCAGACTACAGAGCTGTCCATCACTGATTACCCCACCCCACTCCTGTACTCTGCTGAGTTCCGAGCCTGCCCCCAGATAGCTCCATTTCCCCAGAGAGGGAGCCACTTCATTACAAAAGTTCCTTATCCACAAAGACAGAACACGGGGGCTGATTAAAGCCCTTCAGCCCAGCACCACTTTTGTAATCGATCCTCTGTGATTGTGAACCGGGTGTCTGTCAGCAGCTGTCTAATTTTAGCTGGGTCTTTGCAGGTTTCTCACCAGGCTCACCTGCCCCTGTGGGTGGACGGACAGGTTCGAGAAGCATCATTGATCTTTTGACCAAAGTGTCCTCGTGAAATACAAATCTGCTATTTCTCAGCAAGCCGTCTGTTGTGGCAGCACAGAAGAAATGCCACCTGGAGAGCGAGAATTATAATTTCATGTAAAACCTGTCTTGCTCAGTCCCCCACAACCCACCTCTTCCCTACCTTGACTGAGCTGGGAGGCCAAGATCAAGGTCCCGGGAAATCAATGCCTTTTACTGTTTCAACTTTGGCACAGAGCAATGGGGGAAAAGCTGTCAACAGGTGTTAAAGACATTCCCAGTTGTGGGCAAGCTCCCTGTTATGGGAGCCCAGACTCTTGCAGTGAGTTGGCACCTGTTTACTTGCATGAGGGAGATCCAGTGCCCCTGTCCTTGGGCACTCTGCCCAGTGTACGTGGCTAAGGAGGCAGCAGGGGAGGTCCCAGGGCCCCTGAGAATGAAAACACTGTCCTTACATAGCAACAGGATACTGAACCCCACCCAAAGCCTCATCTGGTGATATGGTCATGTCTGCGTCCCTGTTGAACTTCTGTGTCCCAGGCTGGTACTGGGCTCTGAAAGGAACGCAGGAATGGTGAAGACACTGCCCTGTCTCTTGTTCCCCAAACAGCATAATTCAGTAGGATGTTGAGAGGGCGGTGAGATTCAGGCCAGCAGTCCACAGTGCTTTGTGCCCCTGCCCTGCCCCCTGACCCCTAGAGCCCTCCACACAGGGGACATACCTTTGTGCCCAGGAGATGTGGTGAAGGACAGCAGTGTCCCCAGCCTGCATCTTGCATGGTGATACTCTAGACTCTGGCCAGAAGAGACTTAGGTATAATTTATTAACTGGTTTAATATACATTTGTGTATCATTATTAAGGATCATTTCCTTTGTTTCTCAAATGGGATCTAACATAGGTCCCCCAAATCTAAAACAGTAGCAGGCAAGCTTCTCTGGTTGAGGTGGGAAACAGCCAACTCGGCCAGGCCCTCCCCACCCTCCTGCAGTGGCTCCTGAGGCATCTCAGGGCAGGCACCTTGGTGAAACCTCTGACCTTTGGAACCCATTTAAAACTCTTCACCCTGGAGTTTGCAGTCTACTTTTTGCCAGCCTGTCCTCACATCGCGTCCCTCCCTGTCCAACCCTACTCCATACATTCTGCTCCCATCCCACAGAGCTGCTTACCGCCCCACTTCCACACTGCACCTGCCATACCTCTGCCTTCACCCATGCCATTGCTTTGCCTAGACGGTCCCACGCGCCCCCTCCCCCGCCCTCAGCTTTCCTCATCCCGGCAAATGCAGAGAGGAGCATCTCACAGAGGATCGGTGCTGACATTGTCATCTGCAGCTAAGACTCACTTGAGGAAACACAAATTCACAAAGATCAATCACAAAAGTGATGCCAGTCAAAGGTTAGAAAGGTAGTTGCTGGGCAGATGTCCTTGCAGAAGTACTTTTTATGTTAAGTTGTGATGGCCTTTGTGCAAGGTTGTGAGTTTTGCAGTCTTTTGTGAAAGTGTTTGTTATTAGGCATACAAGTGTGAGAAATCCCTCTTCTTAGCCTTTCCCAGCTTGGTTTGTCAGTTTTTTTAGACACTAGTGATTCCATGTTCACTCTGACAACTTTCATATTTTTTCCTTTTGGTTAAGATCTTTCCCTAAAAGTATCACTGATCATTCATCCTGTAGTTAGGTTTTGATGTCACTTGGTGCTGGGATGGGCCTGTCCCATTTGCTGGTCTCCTCCCAAATTGGCAGGAGTGATGTGGTCACTAGGAGTCTGTGTCAAGACTCTTTTAGCCACATTTGAGCAACAAGGAAAGTTTGAAGGGAGTGGTTCTCTGGCTAAGTCTGTCTGGAGTCCATGATTAAGTTCGGTTCTGTCTGTTCCATAGTCTTTTGCTCTCATTTCAAAGTGCCGTACCAGTAGTATTCTGTTAGGAATTGTACTTCTGCAAAAATTTAACAAGTAACAGATATGAGGTTTTAAAAAGGGAAAATGAAAAGTAAAACTAATATGTAATTATGCAATATTGTAATTCACATAAAGGTTTTGAACCATAAACTTAGGCTTAAAGGCAACCAGTTAAATAAATCAAATGACCATAGGGAATTAGTTGAAACCTGTTATTAACCATGTGGCCTTTTTTCTTATTTTGTATGTATAGGTCTCAACTTTCCCAGAGGAATTTACATAGGAACAGCAGGTAGGATTAGCAACATCACGGACATTTTCTTATTTAATCAATAGACACTAAAGGATCTCTTAGGTCAAGTTCTGTCAAGTGACCAGCAGAAGCTACTGACGGTGAAACTACAATTATACCACTATCCTGCCAAGTGGGAAAGGTAGTGTTAAAAGGGGTAATAATCTCATCATGATATGGAGTCTTGTTCCAACATCTTGGGAAAAGCTGTCTACAGTGTGAAAATGTCAACTTCTCATCCTAGTTTGTGGTTTGAATGTCTCTGGTCATGACCTTGGGCGATTAGGTGAACTTTTCATGTGACCCATTTATCAGGCATGAGGCTTGTTTCTTAAAATTTATTTAGTTTCAGCTTATAGAGATTCAGGAACAGAGCAGTTTCCATTTTCAGTAGTTCATGGAAGAAGGCACAGATAAATCTAGATGAATTCAGGATTTATTCTAGTCTACTGGTAGATAACAAGACTGAAAAACAATACACAGGGATACAATCTTATAACCCTGGTTACATGGAAACTCTCTATGGTGTATTATAGTTTTTCATTAGAAACATCACTTTTTCTCTCTACATTTATCACATAGGAATCTCAGGTTTAAAAACCTCTTGAGGTTATGAAGTCAAACAGAGGCAGACTTTAGATTTTACTTACAGTCTTAAGGTTTTTGGCCCTGTCAGGAAGTGACAATTTTCACTCACTACTCTACGACTGGGAACTCTTGAAATCAGGCATTCTGTGTACATTCTCAAATATGATAATTTAGTCAAAGCTTTGGTATTAAAATCAGTGTTTCTTTTTTTTTTTTTTTTTT
>NW_012117376.1:10204972-10214017 GCF_000951035.1 Colobus angolensis palliatus
TTTTATTGAACACATGCAAATAACCATACAGTCATATAAATAAGAATATTCACATATAGTTTTGAATTTTGAAAGAATAAAGTAGAGGGAAAAAGTAAATGCTTCCACCATTGTTCACAAAAGTATACTTTACCAAATTGCTATAAACTATAGATAGCTTAAGAGAGAAAATTTCCTGAAGTCTAGAAAATGAAACATTTATGTAAAGAACAAAGAACCAATTATGTTTTAACAAAAGTCATAAAAACATTACCTTAGTTACTTAATTTAATGTAATTACTTTTTGTTTTACTTGATCTTGATTAGCGGGTTTATGAACCCATCAGTTTTTTAAAATCAGAGTTCTGGAAAATTTTTATTTAGTCCATTGATCTTAATGTTACCAGAAATCTGTGTTCAAGAGTACCTGTTAGAGTTTTTTCCATGATCTGACTGCAAATGCTTTCAGAGAAAATCAAAACAATAACTATGGATGACAAAAACTTAAGACTAGCTGTGGTTAAAAATCAGATGAAAGTTCATAATTGATAAGAAAATTTTGTTATTTCTATTTCATACAGCATTGTAAGATAACAAACAGAATCATGACTGACAGTGTGTCACATCGGGACCATCAGGACTTTTATAAATGTCATGTAATGTTTAGAATACTCACATCAATAATAGACCCAAAAAATACAACTTAAAAAAAAGTAACATAAATAAAATTAGGGCTAATAGCATTAGATTTCTATGAATTTATATACTTTAAAAAACATTTATATCAAAATGTACCCACAAATATTACTGAAAGAAGACTTAGTATTGCTTATAATTTGAAAATGCTTCCCATGTAATTTACCAAACAAGCCTAATTATTTAATATCTCTGCAAGATGAGAGATACATTCTTTGATGCTCTCCGGGTGCCCGACTGGAAAAATCTCAATGTTAATTCTAGGTCAAAAAGACTTATAAAGAGTTTTGATCCTAGGGAAGCCTGCCAAAGATGTCAAAAAGTTCAATGCACTTGATCAAAACAGATTCATCCAGGTCACTGTAAAGTAATAGTCATTCATTTAACCATCACGGAATCAAAAGACATCAAAAGCAATACAGAAAGTTACATGAAGTAAAAACCTTAACTCTTTTAAAGCTCAGTTTTCCTAAGTAACAGAAAACCTAATAAAGACAACACAGTAAACTATCTTGATTAAATTACATTCTTTGCTTTTTAGGCCAGTTGCCAAAAAGGTGAAGAAAAATCTCTTGCAATGTTGACTGATTCTCCTTATGGGAAGCCCCCATTTAGATAATCTTATCATCAAACCTGATGAAAAGGGCAATTATATTTAATCAGACACAGGAATATTGTGTCCAGGGTTATAAGTATACACCACATTATAGAGGAACGTAAGTAACAAAACCACCACCTTGAGTAGGGGAATACATGGCTCTTGGTAACAACATGCGGAGTTCCCCCGGTTACAGGGAAATAATTCAGATACATCAAGAAAAGCCAAGAGTATAGAACTAAGTTATAATGGATGAAAACATTGTATTTCTAGGCCTTTAAGATAAATATTTCAGTTAGAGTTAGAACTGAAGAAAAGAACAAGTTACAGGAGCTGACAACAAAGTTGAAAGAGGAAATTATCACCCCAGCCAACCAAAAAGCTGCACCTTTACAAAGGATAAAGAACAAAAAGCAATGAAATATTATCTGCAAATCGTGTGCAGTGATATATAGCAAAAGTTGAACTGAAATAGGATTCTGAGAAGTTTTAAAAGGCAATTTTTACCTTGAGAATGAAATTACTATTCTGAATGAAAAGGACACCATTTCTAACCCAAAATGAGGGAAATTAAATACATTTTAGGAATAAATGTGGCAGCAATAAAAACTGCTTGCCATTTGGGAAATGGCAGTTAAATAAATATATTTCAGAATTAAAAATTAAAACCTCTTGCAATTTTACTAAAAGCAAATGAATATTTCAGGAAAACCTTACTGTTCTAATATAGTGGCCCAAAATTTTAGTTTTGTATTAGTGTATTTTTAATACCAAAGCTTGATCTTTAGAAAGACTTATAAATAATTCCATTCTAATTATAGCCAATTTGCTCATACCCTAAATTCTTTTCTTAAATTCATCCTTTGCAAGCCTTTCTTGACTTGCTCAGACATTTTGATGACATACTTGGACTTTCTGCTTTGTCTCACCCTTCCTCTTTCTTAAGTCACCAGTCATTTTACTTTAGGATAATAATTTACCACAAGAAATTCTTTCTCATACATATTTATTTTGCTTTTCTTTTAACCTTCCTTTCTAAAAATACATCTACCTATAACTTTCCTCACATCTCTCTGTCCTATTTACTGTTTACTTTCAATGTTGTTTCTATTTTCTTCCTACATCCTAAATTTTGAAACAACCTTTAAATAACCTCCAAATTAGAAAAATTTTTTTGCTTTTTTAAGGTAAATATCACACTTTTATGCCTTTCTTAAAATCTTTCTTATTAAAAACCCATCTTAACTTTTTGGTGCAGAATTATATCTATTAATTAAAACTTTTAATACTTAGTATTTTTAAATTTTAGTGAAAATTTAGGAAGCAAGAAATCTTGAATTGTCTGTCACACTATCTATAATATACTAATATTATAGATGACAATTAGTCATCTTTAATATTAGTATATTATAGATGAGAACCATTTTATAATTCTTAGAAATACGTTTCCCCATAACAAAATTTCTAGTATGAATAGACCCAAATATAGTCTTTCTATAAAATTTAAGACATAAAGAACACAATTTAATAATGTTTATTTATTTCAGTTCTGAAAATCTTATTTGAAAATGACCCAGGCATTAAGAAGTACTATCATTTAATTTAATATAACATAACTTTAAGATTTCAAATTGCATGACAAGTTCATTTATAGATCTTTATCCCATTTACATTTACATAATTTTTAAAATGATTACCTAGATTACATAAATCTAGATATAAAAGCTGAGATATTAGACAAAGTTAGAGCCCTTTCATATTATTTCCCTGTTAACCATTTTTATAGCCTGTGAATATCAGGTGTTCACCTAAGGAAGAAACTTAAATATATGAGTATTTTGCCAATAATGAAGAAATATAGTTGTTTTCATTAAACAATATTAAATTAGTCTTACTTATCAAAACTCACACAAACAAGATGGGCACAGTGGTTCACATCTGTAATCCCAGCACTTTGGGAGGCTAAGACAGGAGTATCACTTGAGGCCAGCAGTTTGAAACCATCCTGGGCAACAGAGCAAGACCTCATCTCCTTATCTACGTGTGCACGAGTGCACACACACACACACACACACACTTATACACAAAAATCATTCCATTTCAGGCTGGGTTTATTGTTTTATATCCTTTGTAATAAAACTTGATACTTTAAGATATCAGAAATATAAAACTATCTGACCAGTAAACCCAGGCAAAAGTGTATGCTGACAATTTTAATTTTACTAATAATTTTAAAACCACCTCATATATTAAATATTTACTTAAGTAACGTGAATTAAAAGGTGTGCTCTGTATGTTATGATTGCTCACTTATCTAAGCCAATCTAAATAGAATTCCTTAAGGGATTTCTGGCTATGTTAGAGTTTACCATGTAGACATGGTAATACATGTACATATGCATAAACACAACTAAATGTACACACACACACACACACACACACACATAAAGATATTAACACTTTTCAAATTTTAGTCAGGAGATAGCAATACATGCCCACCAGTTTATCTTTTTTTTTTTTTTTTTTTTTTTTTTAGTAGAGACGGGGTTTCACCGTGTTAGCCAGGATGGTCTCGATCTCCTGACCTCGTGATCCGCCCGTCTCGGCCTCCCAAAGTGCTGGGATTACAGGCTTGAGCTACCGCGCCCGGCCAATGCCCACCAGTTTATCAAAGACAGTTGGGTCCAAATAGTATTTTTAACAAAATTGGTTAGACTTTACTTGCCTCAATAAGTAATCTCCTGAAAGCTGTGGATCAAAATTTTGGGTAAAGCAGTTTCTATGGCAGTTTAATTTAACAAATACCTCTTTCATACTTCTGACCCCTCCCTTTTCCGTTTCAAATGGGTTTAGGGTTAAATTTTAAATGTTCACATTTTACTAGGACTTACTTAAGAAAATAACATCTCCAAGTAGCTTTGGATCTGTCTTTTCTTTCCTGATCTGGTTTGCTTGACTAGTCAGAAGTGGGTGGGGAAGTATTTTGCAGATTTTTTTCTCAATTGTTTTTTGGCCCTTACATGGTGGACAAAACCACATTTTTATGTCAGACAAATAACTTATATCGTTGCACTGAGCTCAATATTTTTGTTACTGGATGGAAGGTCTTGACTGTGAGTTGTCCAGGTTCTTGGTGTGTTGAACAAAGAATTGAACAAAACACACAAACAAAGCAACAAAAGAATGACACAATGAAAGACAAGCAAAGCAACAAAAGAATGGAGTTATGAAAGCACAGATTTATTGAAGCAAAAGTGCACTCCACAGAGTAGGAGTGGGCTCAAACAAGCAGCTCAAGAGCTCCCCCTCCTCCCACCCTGACAATTAGGGTTTTTATAAAGCTTAAATAACTTGGTAACACCCCTAGGTGCTCCCTAGAGGCCTCCAATTGGTTGCACCCTATAAAGACTTGGCCTGTGGTCAGTCAGAGGCTGAAGTGGAGACTTGGCTTGTGGTCAGTCAGAGGCTGAATTGGAAACTTCCGTCTTGTTATTACAGGAGTGAGGATGTGGCCTGTATGCTGCCTAATCTTGCCTAGAACTGGCAGCACCCGCTGTTCTTTTGCTTATGCCTTAACTCTTGGTTACCCTAATTCCCTATTCTCCTGCCTCATTTTGACCTGAAAGCCCACCTTTTATAAACATTTATCTAGTTCTTTTAGTTTAGACTATTGATCTTTCAGTTAACCATTCCATGACCCTAAGTAATTGTTAGTCAAGCGTCCTACATTTACATGTCCAAAAACTGTCTAGATCGTTGGTTACCATTTGTAAAGCCATTAGTTTGGAAGCCTTTTAAGACTTAAAAAAATCTTGGCTGGAATGCCGTAGGCAATGAGTTTTATCTCAATACCAGTAGAAAAGCCAGCAGATTCAAAGTAGGCAGAGAAAAAAATAGAGAGAGGTAGAGAACTTAGAAGGCTCTACATATTAACTCTATAGTTGTAAGTTTTAAAAAATTAACTTCAATTAATGATCTCTTGACTTTTGAATTTTGCTTGATGTAATTTGCCCATCAATTAAAAAATGTGCTGAAGAATGGGCCATAATATGTAGCCAGCTGGACTCCTAGAAAACCTGGCATGTCTTAATGTTTGAGAATCCCATTCCATTTCTTATTAATCTCTCAAAAGCAAAACAAATCTTATTTATCCTGTCAGGGAATGTGAGAAGTTTGGGTCAGTGTTCTAAATGATAGCAACCACCCTAGTGGTTTTTAATTAGTAATTCTGTGTGCATCATTCAGAATGTTTACTTTTGCTACTGAAAGATTTTTAGAAAGAGGCAAGAGAAAAGAATCAAACCAAATCAAAAGAAACCAAGATAAAAGTGTTCACAAAAATTTTAACCCAGACGTGCAGATCAAACAAACTATTAAACTAGGCGTGCAGACTAAAAGCGAATTCACCAGAAAAGATATGCCTCAGAGACAGAATGTAAATTCTGTAGAAATCAGAGTATTCAGAGAGACATATGTCTTTATACCAGAAAGAACTTACCAGAAGAGACAAAAAGTTTTTTTCATCATCCCAGGTGGGATACATAGTTCTTTATTAAGGTGGCCTTATTCAAATCAAATCCTGAATAAAGTCAAGAGCTTCCACCAAAAAGAGGGAGGCTCGGCTTGGGAGATGACTCACCAGGGTAGGAAAGGTTAGCTGTAGAAGTCGGGGGCTCAAAGGGCTGAAGTGAGTACTGCACACTGATCCCTAGAATTGCCAATTTCTTTTGATAATGATATTTTTCAGGTCCCGTTTCTGACACCGTATTTGTTAAACTAAATCATAGAGAGAGGCTCTCTAAAAAGAAAATGATGTTTATTTGAGAATAGAGCATTGCAGTGGGAGTATGCATGCAACAGTAAACTGTGCATATGCTCAGAAAGGTAAAGGAAAACAAAGGTTTTTAAAGAAAAATGGAAGGATTACATAATTTTTAAAAACAATTATCCTTGACTACAAATGTCACTAACAAGGGGGATTCCGGTTCAAGGCTGGACAGGCAGTTGTTGGGCAAATGTTCTTGAAGAAGTGTGTTTTTGTGTAAGGTTGCATTGGCCTTGGTACAAGACTGTGTTTCTTGCAGAGTATTTTGTGAAAGTTTTTGTTAACAGGCATACAAATGTGAGAACCCTCTCTTCTTAGTCTTCTCTGACTTCATCAGGGTTTTTTTACATTAGTGACTCCATATTGATTCTGAAAACTTTCACAGAGGTTTAACTTTTGTTTTCTTCTTTAACTTTTATAGTAAAAAGCTGGAAGAAGAAAAAAAGGAAGTCATTAATTTTTTTTCCTTTCTTAGGAAAGAAAAACTTAGGTCATTAATTTTTTTTCACTTTCTTCTTTTCTGAGTAGTTAAAGCTTAAATTTCCCTCTAAGTACAGTTTTGTTGCTTATAAAATTTATGAATTTTAATATATTGTGTTTTCATTGTCATTTACTTCAAAATATTTTAAAATTTTTACTTGTGCTTTCTATTATACTTTGGCTCATGGATTACCGAATGTGAGTTGTTTTCTTTCAGGTGTCTGTTATTGATTTTTTTGTACTTATGTATGGCTAAAGTTCATGCCTTGTAGAATACTTACCCTTAAATTTTTTTTTGAAACTTGTTTTGTGGTCCAGCTTGTGGTCTGTCTTTGTGTGTGTTCCACGTGTACTTGCAAAGAATGTGTATTCTCCTGTTGTTGGGTACACTGTTCCATTAATATCAATTAAATGCTCAAGATGGTATGGTTCAAGTTTCTATATTCTTGTTGATTTAATTGTGGACTTGTCTACTTCTTTTGCTTTCCTTAGTTCCTGCTTCATGTATTTTCCAGCTCTGTTATTTGGTGATTTGATGCACATACACATTTAGAAGTGTTATGTATTATAGACAAATTGGCTCTTTTATCATGAAATGTCCTTCTTGATTTCTTTTAACATTCTTGTCTGGAAGTCTACTTTGCTGATATTAATATGACTGCTCTAGTTTTCTTATGATTAGGATTTGCATGGTATATCTTCTCCCATCCTTTCCTTTTAACTGTTCTGTGTCTTTCATACATAAAGTGAGCAAGTTTCTTATAGACAGCATAGTGTTGTCTCTTTTTAAATCCAGTCTGACAATCTCTGCTTTTTAATTTGAATGCTTAGACAATTTACACTTAATGTAAACAACAATATGGTTAGATTTAAGTCTTCTGAGTATGTCTATTAAGTAATATAAATTTTCTACTTGTTCCATTCATTTTTTTGTTCCATTCTCTCTTTTTCGTTGTTACTTCTTGAATACAGCATGCATTTTTTAACATCATATATTCTCTATTGTCTTAATAGTTATGCCTCTTCTTTGATTTATGCTTTAGGGGTTCCTCTGTGTTTTACAACATGCAAGTTTAACATAGCACACTGTATCCTCAAACAGTGTTGTAACATATCACATATAATGTAAGAACTTTACAACAGTGCACAGTAATCCCTCCTTATCTGAGGTTTCACTTTCTGCAGTTTCAGTTACCCTTGGTCAGCTGCAGTCCAAAAATATTAAATGGAATATTTCAGAAATAAACAGTTTGTAAATTTTAAATTGTCCACTGTTCTGAGTAGCATGATGAAACCTCTCACCATCCTGCTCCATCCCACTCAGGATGTGTTTGTTAGTGTACCCATATGGAATATGCAATCCACCTGTTAGTCACTTAGTAGCCTTTTCGGTTATCAGATTGATTGTTGCAGTATCACGGGGGTTGTGTTAAAGGAACCCTTATTTTACTTAATAATGGCCCCAAAGCACAAAAGTAGTGATCCTGACATATTGTTATAACTGTTCTATTTTATTATTATTGTTGTAAATCTCTTACTGTGCCTAATTTATAAATTAAACCTTATCATAGGTATGTATGTGTAAGAAAAAAACATGATAGACATATAAGGTTTGGTACTATCTGCACTTTCAGACATCCACTGGGGGTCTTGGAACACATCCCACTCAGATAAGGGATGGCTACTGCACTTTCATTTCCCCACCTCACCCTTTGCACTATTGCTTTCGTACCTTTTCATTCTACAAGTGTTATAGGTCTGAAAATGCACTGTTATTATTTTGGCTTTAAGTGGTTTTCTTTTAAAGAAATCTTAAAAATGAGGCTATTACCTTTTAAATGTATTCACATATTTACCATTTTCAGTGCTGCTAATTCATTTGGTAAATCTTAGTTTTCATCTGTTACCATGTTCCTTCAACCTGAAGCACTTTCTTTAACGTTTCCGTTAGTGCTGGTTTGATAGTAAAAGTTGCTTAGTTTTTGTTTGTCTGAAAAAAATTTTATTTTGCCTTCATGTTCCAAAGATATTTTCTCTGGGGATAGAATTCTAAGTGGACCTTCCCTCCCCTGCCTTTTGGCACCACAAAGATGCTATTCCAAGTTTTTTTGCACTGTTTCTAGCATGAAGTCTATAGTTATTCTTATCTTTGGTCCCCTCTATGTAATATGTCTTTTTACTCCGTCTAAAGTTTTCACTTTGTCATTGTTTTTCTCAGCAATTTATTAATGTGCTTTAGTATGGTTTTTGTGTTTGTGTTTATTTTGTTTGGGGTTGGCTGAGATATTAGAATCGGTTGAGATATTAGAATCTATGTATTTCTAATTTTCATAAAATTTGGACAAAATTCAGCCATTAAATTTTTTTTCTCTACCCTCTCACCTTTTTGGGACTCCAATTTTACATATGTTAGACCACTCAACATTATACCAGAGGTTATTAATCCTCTCTCTCTTTTTTTTTTTTT
>NW_012117376.1:10214697-10220066 GCF_000951035.1 Colobus angolensis palliatus
CACCACCATGCCTGGCTATTTTTGATATTTTTAGTAGAGACAGGGTTTAATCATGTTGACCAGGCTGATCTCGAACTCCTGATATCAGGTGAGCCGCTCGCCTTGGCCTCCCAAAGTGCTGGGATTACAGGCGTGAACCACTGCGCCCGACCTATATCTGTTATTTCTTGGCTGGTTTATATTGACTATTTTTTTCTATTTGTTTTGGGTCACACTTTTATGTTTCTTAGCATGTCTGATAACTTATGATTGCATGCTGGACTTTTGAATGTTTTCTCCTTAAGTTTCTGGATTTTGTTGTCTTCCTTTCAGGAGCATTGGAGCTTGTTTTCTAGCTTTGTTATGATGAGTCTAGGGTAGCCTTTGAGCTAGGGCTTCTCTTGTAAGGCATGGTCCTTAACAGTCTCTACCTATTACCCAATTGTTCAATGGGGTCTCTCCATTCTGGATGATCAGAATTCAAGTGCTGCACAGCCATGTGTGAGTTCTGAGATTTGTGCTTTTCGATGATTCTTTGCCTGGTCTTATGAGCTTTCACTCTATGCCCACATAGCATTGTATTCAGCAATGGAGACAAGAGGACCTCTACGCAGCTTGCCCTTTCCCTTCCCCTTTCCCCTCCCTTTCCCTTTCTCTTTCCTTCTTTCTTTCTTTTCAGAGTCTCACTCTATTGCCCAGGCTGGAGTGCAGTGGAGCGATCTTGGCTCGCTGCAAGCTCTGCCTCCTGAGTTCAAGCGATTCTCCTGCCTCAGCCTCCTGAGTAGCTGGGATTATAGGTGCACACCAAAGCATGGCCGATTTTTGTATCTTCAGTAGAGATGGGGTTTCACCATGTTGGTGAGGCTGGCCTCGAACTCCTGACCTCGTGATCCACCCACCTCAGCTTCCCAAAGTGCTGGGATTACAGGCGTGAGCCACGGCACCTGGCCCTCTATGCAGCTTCCTAGAGTTCTTTATTCATATGGCAACTTCTCTGCCATTCTTCCCTGCAGATTCAAGCCACCTCTGTCTCCCCAAATTCAGATCTTTCCCCCTCAACTCAGTGAAGCTTCCATTTTCTACTTCTGTTGTTACCCTTTCCTGTGCTGAGGTCTAAAAAGTGCCTCCAGGTTGAAAGCTGTTGCGCTTAATGGGCACCTCATTTGTTTACCTTCTCTTAGCAGTCAGAGTTCTTTAAGATCTGCTGTTCAATGTCTGAAATAGCTGTTTCATGTGTCTTGCCAAGTTTTTCATTTTTTAATGGGGTGGAGATGGGGCAGACACAATACCAGTTACTCTACTACGACCAAAGTGAAAGTCAAAAGTGTGGGTTTTAGAATCTAACACACGAGTTTAGATCCTGACTCTGCCAATTTCTTGCTATGTGACCTTGGGCAGATCACTCAGTCTCCATAAATCTCTATTTTCTCATATATTATATAAAATGGTTAACATCTTCTGCCTCTGAGTTATTTTGGAGACAAAAATGACATCATGTATGTATAGTTCATCACATAGTTCCTGGTACCTAGTAGGTATTCAATAATTTAAAAACAGTGTTACGAATACTTACAAAGTCCTTAGGCTTCTGCAAGATCCTACAATAGCTAAAATACCAGTAATGAAGATCCTAGGAGACTGGCATCTCTGTGCAGCCCTAATTGGCCTTTAAAGTGATGAATTGTAGTACTTTTAAATATTTAAGCAGGCTTGGGGGTTCTGCATTAGAAGTTATTAAGTTTCTATTGAGCATCTGTCAGCTGATTTTAACATCCTGCTGCTAACCTCTCCAAAGCCTGGAGTCTTTTCAGGTGGCCCCATGGAGCCTGTGGGTGAAACCCAAAGTGTTGCCACAGAGGATCTGTCACTGGAATCTCATTCCAAGGAATGAGGGGGCCTCCCCATTCTTCCCACAAGACTCGTCAATATTCCAGGAAATCAGAGTCTTTCAGTGGTAACTGGCCTTGGATCACGGTTAGTGTGGGAATTGACTTCTGGAAGCCAGGCCCTAGTGGATGCATGAATTCCCGCAGTGTCTGAGTTCCTAGGGCTGCCTCTGAGGAGGTGATGAGCTCCAGGTGGATTTATTTATTCATATTCACTTTAGGTTACCTTTATACGGGACAAAATTATCCACAAATCCTCTTTATCTCAGTTCAGTGTTTCTAGAACCTACTTGACTTTTAAGGTTCTAGAAAAAGGAGAAAAATACAAATATGAGAGATACATAATATTCAGTTGAAATCATAGGATGGAGAAATGCTTGGGAACTCACATTTAGGAGCCTGCTTAATGTCCCAAAGAGTAAAACCAGGTGAGTAAAGAAGAGAAGACCAATAGCCTACCCTCCTGCTAGGAAATGTTTTCATGCACCGCTGACATGCACCTGTGTTTTAGGGCGAATGGAGGAGCAGGGGTTTGGCCCTGTGTCCTCCACATACCTGGCGTCCTCCCATTAAGCGCTGATGCTGTCACATCCTCTTAGAAACATTTTTGCCATTTTAGCCTTGCTGGCTTTTCCCTTTGTCATCCATTGCTTGCCCGCAAAACAGATCCTTTTAGGCTAAAGAAATATGCCTCCTCACACCACCCTTTCTTGCACCTTTGGGTGTCTGCATCTCAATTTCCAAAGGATAGTGAGAGCCATGTTATGCATGAGTGATACAGGGCGAATCAGCCTGGAGTTGAACAAACTGCTTTTGATCTACGACAAACTGCTCGGCTGGTGGACAGGATGTTACATCACTTTGAGGCTGAGGACTGGAGTCCGACTGCTCTGGGATCTGGGAGAGGGGTCTTTGGCCCCAACTCTGAGAAGCAAGATTCTCAGTCTCTTGAAGTTCTCAGTCTCAAAGCAAGGGGCAAATCACATCTGTGATTCCCACATCAGAGGACCGAAAGCAGACAGAAAGTCTGGTCTGTATTCTTAGAAACACAATGTCATTCATTTAAACTGTGTTGTCACCCACATATTTTTTCTTAGGTGAATTTTCTAGAAGCGGCTTCCTCAAATCAAATGCTTTTGATGTCCCATTGCCAGATTGCCCAGGTTCCAACCTTGACTTTACCTACTGTAAACGATGTGACCATAGGCAGAACACACATCGCCTCTCTGTGCCTCAGTTTCCTCATCTGTAAAATGGGGATAACAATGGTACCCACCTCGTAGCGTTGTTCTGAGAATTTAAAGCACTTATCATAGTACAGCAGAAGCTACTATTGTTTTTGAAATTGCTATGGTTATTTTAATCAGAATGTTTTCAAGTAAAGTTATGTCAGTTTATGTGCCCACAAACAGGTTGTTAGAGTGTGTCCAGAATTGGTGGGTTCTTGGTCTCGCTGACTTCAACAATGCAGCCGCGGACCCTCACGGTGAGTGTTAACAGTTCTTAAAAATGGTATGTCCGGAGTTTGTTCCTTCAGACGTTCCGATGTGTCTGGAGCTTCTTTCTTCTGGTGGGTTTGTGGTCTCGCTGACAGAAGTGAAGCTGCAGACCTTCGCGGTGAGTGTTACAGCTCTTAAAGGCAGTGCGTCTGGAGTTGTTCATTCTTCCCGGTGGGTTCCTGGTCTCGCTGGCTTCAGGAGTGAAGTTGCAGACCTTCCAGTGAGTGTTACAGCTCTTAAAGGCAGCGTGGACCCAAAGAGTGAGCAGCAGCAAGATTTATTGCAAAGAGCAAAAGAACAGACCTTCCACAATGTGGAATGGGACCACAGGATTTTGCCACTGCTGGCTCCCGCAGCCTGCTTTTACTCCCTTATCTGACCCCACCCACATCCTGCTGATGGGTACATTTTTCAGAGAGCTGATTGGTCCATTTTACAGAGAGCTGATTGGTCCATTTTGACACAGTGCTGTTTGGTGCCTTTACAATCCTTGAGCTAGACACAGAGTGCTAGACAGAAAAGTTCTCCAAGTCCCCACTAGGTTAGCTAGATACAGAGTACCAATTGGTGTATTTACAAACCTTGAGCTAGACACAGAGTACTTACTGATTGGTGTATTTACAAACCCTGAGCTAGACATAAAAGTTCCCCAAGTCCCCACCAGACTCAGGAGCCCAGCTGGCCTCACCCAGTGGATCCTGCACTGGGGCTGCAGGCGGAGCTGCCCTGCCAGTCCCTAGCCGCACCTTTACTCCTCAGTCCCTGGGCGGTAGATAGGACAGGGTGCCACAGAGCAGGGGGCAGCACCCTTTGGGGAGGCTCTGGCTACGCTGGAGCCCACGGTAGAGGCAGGGCTTGGGCATGGCGGGCTGCAGGTTCTGAGCCCTGCCCTGTAGGGAGGCAGCTGAGGCCTGGTGAGAATTTGAGTGCAGCGCAGGTGGGCTGGCAGTGCTGGGGGACCCCGTGAAACCTCCGCAGCTGCTGGCCTGGGTGCTAAGCCCCTCACTGCCCTGGACCGTGGTGCCAGCTGGCCGCTCTGAGTGTGCGCCCGTGGAGCCGGAGCTCACCGAAACTGGCGCTGGCCCGCCAGTGCCCCACACGGTTCCCTCCAGCGTCTCTCCCTCCACACCTACCTGCAAGCAGAGGGAGGTGGCTCCGGCCTTGGCCGGCCCAGAGAGGGGCTCCCACAGTGCCATAGTGGGCTGAAGAGCTCCTCAAGCGCTGCCAGAGTGGATGCCGAGGCCGAGGAGGCGTGGAGAGTGAGGGCTGCTAGCACGTAGCACGTTGCCACCTCTCAAGAGCACCTCCTCACAACTTCAGAAATAAATAGGAAGGAAACAGGATAGTTAGTTTCTTGTCTCAGATCTGTTTGTGACTGCTGTGGTTTGAAGGCCAGTCCTTTCCAAAACTCATGTTGAAACTTAATCTTTGATGTTGCAGAATTGATTAGTGAGGCCTTTAAGAGGTGAATGGGTGATTGAGTCATGGATTAATGGATTAATGACTTACCATGGGAGCAAGACTAGTGGCTTTCTAAAAAGAGAGAGACCTGGGCTAGCATCTCAGCCTCCTTGCCATGTGATGCCCTGTACCTCCTTGGCACTCAGAAGAGAGTCCCCACCAGCAGGAAGGCCCTCACCAGATGCAGCCCCTTGATCTTGGATTTCTCAGCTTCTATAACGCTAAGGAATAAGTTCATTTTCTTTATGAATTACCTACTTTTAGATGTTTTGTCATAAGCAACAGAAAATGGATTAAGTGACTCAGTGTACTATTTTGCATGCATCTTTTTTTCCCTCACTCGGTCTCAGTTTTCTCATTTTTAAAGAGGGCTCTGGTCCTATATGATCACTGAAGCTGCTTCCAGGGCAATGAATTTGTGAATAGATATGGCCAGAAATGAAGTGCTGCTTTAAACAGGACAAACATTTCTTTTCTTTTTTTTTTCATTATTATACTTTAAGTTCTAGGGTACATGTGCATAACGTGCAGGTTTGTTACATAT
>NW_012117376.1:10220677-10221434 GCF_000951035.1 Colobus angolensis palliatus
TCCCATTTGTCAATTTTGGCTTTTGCTGCCGTTGCTTTTGGTGTTTTAGACATGAAGTCCTTGCCCATGCCTATGTCCTGAATGGTACTACCTAGCCGAGTGTTGTGGGTTATTGTTAAGTTGACAAACATTTCTTTAACCATCTTACTGACTTTTTCAAATAGTTGAGCAAGACTTGTTTCGTCAAATCAAAGATTATCGTCATACCTGATGCCTTCTGAGGTAGTTAGACTTTCTGCATTCACTTGTTCTTTAAAAAGTGTTTATTGGAAACCATCATGTGCTAGGCATTATGCTAGGATTGGGGATATAGGAATTCATTCGTTTATTTATATGTTCATCCAGCCAATAGATATCTTGCACTTGGTTTGTGTCAGGCACTGTTGTGGGCACTAAGAATATAGCCATGAAAAATCAGGCAAGGGTCTGGCCCTGCTGGAGCATTTCAGAGGGGGAGGTGGCTAGTAAATGGGGCAACAATAACAGGTTGATTTCAGACGGTAATTATATGCCTGAAGGAAATAAACAAAGACCTTGTGTAAGAAACGGGCCTGGGGCTGTGGGCGGATGGGTGCAATGGGGGTGAGGGGACAGCAAAGTGGAATAGGATAAGGTAATATTTGAGAAGAGGCCTGGATAATGGAAAGAGCTAGCCACATGGAAACTTGGGGCACAGAGCTCCCAGGGAAGGGAACATTAAAGACACAATCCTACAATAACCAGAACAGCATGGTAAAGTAAAAAAAAAAAAAAAAAA